>NW_018220425.1:0-1164 GCF_001263595.1 Phalaenopsis equestris
ACCATTAAAGGCCTATCCAGATATAGTAATTCTTGTCTGAAAAAAAAAAGAAAAAGAAAAGAAAAAAAGTAAGGGAGGTGAAGCTTGAGGATTAGTGTCTAATCAAAAATTAGTTTCACATTTAATATTTTTAAAGTATAAGACTTGAGAAACTCTTTAGCTTAGGAATATAATATGGTAAGAAAAATTATTTTTAAATAAAAATTTTAAGTAGAAATACTAAAAGGACTAAATTCTAAATTTGGAAAATAGAAAATATTTTTAAATAAGATAGAAACTCATATTTTCATAATTTTTAACATTAAAAATTCCTAAACTTTAAGTTGGTCTCATTTACTAAATATTTTTTCTAAATTGGACTATTATATTTCTAAATCTAAATTTTAGTAACTCCTAAAGAAATTCATATACATATCATACGTATTTAGTAATTAAAGATAAAGTGTCACTTGAGGACAAGTAACAGTTTAAGTTTAAGGGATTTTGATACATCTAAAATATATAGTTTTTTAGACACATTCTTATACATATTATTGAGATATTGCGCTTTAATGGAAGGTATTTATGTATTTGTCTTTCAGGTACAAGTTAAATGGTGAAACATGCTAAAAGGAGTGACAAAGGATCAAATTTGGAGCAAAAATGTGAAAATGGTTCAAAAGTGTTGTGGCGCATAAGCGCCAGTGAAAGAGAGAAGGCCGCGCTTAAGCGCCAGAGGCAGTTATGTGACAGTCATGTGGCAATTATTGGATTAGTAAATTCATCTTTTGTTAATTTTGAAATGGTTTTTGAGGCACCTATTGGCTTAATAGGTGGTTATAACCACCATGGATGAAAAATACCGTGAAAGGATGCATCTCTTAGGGAAATACATCGAATCAAGACACATTTTGAAGAGATATCAAGGAACCTTTTGGAGAATTATAAAAGAAGAAAGGTTGAGACTTTAAAAGGGGTCCTGAAAGTACTGGGAAAGTTTTGAAATTTCTAAAATTGGGGAGTTAGTTGGAGAGATTTTCCGGCCCCACATATTTATCCTTTTTATTTTAGTTTTATATTGAGAGTGTTGTAAAAGAGAAGAGATTCAAAAGAAATTCAAGAGTATGGTGAAGGACTTAAGATAAGTAGGCTTCTTGTTGGTTTGATAATGATTTCTACTTTTAA
>NW_018220426.1:0-9363 GCF_001263595.1 Phalaenopsis equestris
ATTTACACACAAACCACACAATTCTTATATATTTATATATCTAACCATGAAACTTGGACATTCACAATTATAACATATTGGTATGCATGAGAAGTAGGGTTGTCAATCTCGCTCGTTGTTCGTGAACAGCTAGTGTCAATCTCGCTCCTTGTTAAGTTTAACGAACGAGTTGAACACGAACAAACTTTTAAGCTCGAAATGTAAACGAGTCGAACAGGAACAAAAATTTGTTCGCTCGTGTTCGGCTTGAATTGGCTCGAAAATAAATAAATAAATAAATATATACATGATAAATATTCATAAAATTAAATATTATAATTTTAATTAATTATTTTTTTTAAAAGAATAAATTTTCATATTTTATAAAATTTAATTCTATAAATTATTATATATAACAAAATAATAATAATAATAATAATATATATTAATATTACTTATATAAGTATTATCTATTCATATAATAATATAATATTAGTTATATAATTATAATATTTTAACATATATACTATCTAGAAAAACCCTAACCCCACCTCCCTATTCCTCTCTCGAACTTTCTCAGGTTTGGCTGCCTCTCCCACTCTCCCTCTTACTCTTCTCGTTCTTCTCTCAAAAATCCTTTCGGCCGCAACAACTTTGGGTTTGTTGTTTTCATTCTTCTTCTAATATCTACTTGTATTTCTCTTTGGATAGTTAGTGTTAGCTCGATTGTTCGGTATTCTTGCTTGGTCGCTCGTTTGGCTACGTAGGTGTTATCTCGGAATATCTTCTCTCTAATATTTCATATTATCTTCGAGTTTGTCTCTTATCTTATATTTACTTAAATTTATTTCACTTTTGAAATGATAGTGATGATGATATTTTTTATGTCATGTTAAAAAATCAAATGGTATTTATGTAAATATGAATTTTTAGATGTTATATGTAAATTACAAAAAATAACTTCACATGCATACCACCAAGTTTAGAGTCCATTTAGGGCAGCACTGCAATGGTGATGCGACACCGTAGTTTTGTCTGTTTGGGTAAACTGCATTCTATCAGCCCGCTAAAACCTGTGTTTTTCCACCAGTCCTGATTATGTGCGATGACAACTTTCTAGCTACGAACTGACTTTTTCAATCAAAAAATTATAATTGCTGCTGCAGTTTTTTGAGTATAAGATTATTTTTCAGCAACTTCACAGTTGTTTTTTTAATATTATGAGTCATTTACATATATATCTTTGAATTCATGTGTATTTACATATTTGCACCACCCAAATCTTTCATGTCACATCAAAAAATACCACTATTTTAACTTTTAAAGAGTTTAAAAGAGCGAAATACATCATTTTAAGGCATAATATGGCTTTCATGTAAAATTGAAGCTTAGGAGTTAAATACATAAATACATAGGAATTATAATCTTTATCATATTTTCCAAAACAATTTTCTAAAATAAATTATAATATCATAAAAATTATGCAAAAGTTTCCATCCAAATAAAATATATTTTATTAAATATATATATTTTTTTACTTCTCAAAATAATTTTGACATATTTTAAATATTAAATATTTAGTAATTTTATTAGAAATTAAATTTATAATATAAAACGTGGGGTTTTAATTAATTACATTTTCTATCAAAATATATATTAAAAAAAAACCTTATAATAACATTCAAAAATCAGTTTTAAGAAAATATTAAAAAAGGGGCATTTGCATACATACCACCCTATTCCTATGAATTTACATAAGTAACACTTAAATTTTACTTTTCATATTTATGCTGCTTTTCATGCGTAGTTTAAGTAGGGCTGTCAAAATGGCTCGTTGTTCGGCTCGTTCGTGGACAGCTTGAGTTCGACTCGTTAAGAAGCGTGTGTTCAGCTCGTTCGCTAAGCTAACGAGAGTTGAACACGAACAACACGAATGAATATTTGTTCGTTCGTGTTCGGCTCGTTTTTGCTCGAAATACTACTAATCAATTATATTTAATGTGTAGTATTTAAAAAAAAAATAATTGAATACAAGGCTACAAAGATTATAATAATTAAGAAAACAGAATAAAAATTGTTAAATTAAATTCAAATGATACTTTAAAACGTCTTATGGCTACGTGATTAGGGTTGTTAAAACAACTCTTTGTTCGTGAACGTCTTGTGTTCGGCTCGCTAAGCAAACAAGCCGAACACAAACACAGTTTTTGAGCTCGAAATATAACCGCTCGTGTTCGGCTCATTTACACCCCTAAGTTTAAGTGTCATATGTGTAAAATGTGATATTTAGGGGTTGGATATGTAAATACACAGGAATTAAATGGTATGCATGTAAAACTTCCACAGTAATTTCATTTAATCCAAGACCAAGCAGGTCAAATGAACACATGGCCTTTGAAGACCATCTATGAAGCCTACAAGTTGGACACAACTCAAAGAAAGCTCTTTTTGGGCTTAATTTGCAACAACTTGTGTCTTTCTACTCTTATTGTTAAAAGCAACTTTCTCGATCAATTTATGAGTCTGTTTTGGGCAGCTGCAGCTATTTGAAAAAGTAATTGTGCTGTAGGATAAACTGCAGTGGCCATTACAAATTTTTTTTTTTTTCAAAACATCAAACTGTAACGTTCTGGCAGCCTCAACAATTAGCCAGTTCAGGTTGTAAAATGTAGCTTTTTCACCACATCTTCTTGAGAAAACAAGCAAACAATTGTTCCCCCGAATGCCTCAGCAGTGTGATGCAAACTGGAGCGCATCATCACCGCCCCCCAAACGCACCCTATGTATTGTCTTTTAGAAAAAGCTTTTCTAAGAAACTTTCTTAGATAAAAAAATAAAACCCATACAAACAAACCAAATCATTATTTTCCCATCACAAAGGTGGCTAAAAAGTTGTCTCAAATAGAGTATAATGGCTATAAGAAAATTGACATATGACTTTTCTTTTGATTTTTAAGAAATGTTGAAACTAAATATTTGATATTGAACACTTGTTTGCATCCAACTGACTTCTTATTCACGAGTTATAATGCTTCAACGTTTGAATCTCATCTTTAACTGCTTTCATCCATTATGGATTTACAAGAGTTTCATGAATGAATTTAGAAATCAGCACACTATCAAGATAAGAAATAAGAACTTTGAAGGATGAGAATAGCTTCCCATTAGCTACATACTCATGAATTAGATATCTAATGCAACTTGTCTTGTCACCAACATCAGAGAAAGGGATAACTCATGAGTATTAGACTCTTGACCCGAAATTTCACGTGAATGCGGACTCCATTTTTGGTTTAAATTATTTTTTGGTGACGATGACGATTAATTTTAGAAAGCTCCAAATTTGAATTATTTTTCATCATTGGGAGCCTAAATTCAAAAAAAATTAACTTTAACAAAATGTGTTGTGCTATTATTTTTATTCCGTCGTTGTTGATCGTCGCCGTCGAGACTCGAAACGATATATTGTTGGGGTAATGGGGCAATTTTTGGAAACCTACATTCGAGAGCAAAGCACCTGCTTGGCGGGGAAAAACACGAATTCGTATGGAGAAGTATCGGGGTCTCTTTGTTTGCAATCTAACCCTCTACAAGTACACTGAAGGCCCATTGAATCTTTTGAGATTGCGAGTTAATGTTCTTTTTGCTCCTCATTGCGTCTTTTGAGACACGGACTGAAAATTTGATTTTGCTCCCCGACCGCAATTTCTGACGGTACTGATCAACGATTCTTTTGAGATAGTCGGGAAGGTCACATTCTCTCGTGCCCCGTAACGAGGGTTAACGTTGGGAGACTGACGAAATTCCGAGTGATATGGACTTGTAATGAGTTTAAAATTTTGAAATGTTCGAACTGATAAAATAACATAAAATATAGCTAATTTGAACTTTAAATTGATTTGGACTTGAGGTTTAAAAGTTAGGCTCTTAGGATTTTAAAAATGTCGAGGACTTGAGCTTTTAAATATTTAATCTCATTAAGTTTTTAAAAATTTTAAAGTAATGGCTTTAAATATTAAAAGTTGGACTTTAAAATTTAAGCTCAAAAGACTTGAGAAAATATTTTGAAATTGAGTTATTCAAACTTAAGCTCTTAAAGCTCGGAAATCAATTCAAAATTTTGAATTTATGCTCCTAAAAACAAAACTCAACCATGGAGCTTGGAAAGAATCCATGTGTCATTATAATTCAAAGCTGGCCCGTTTGGGGCAGCTTATAAGTGCGGGAGGGGTTTTCAAAACGCCGTCTCACCGTTTGAAAAACAAGTTTCGGCAGCTTATCCGAAAACGTGGTTGGATTTTTACACTACACGCAGGCCGCGGGTCGAACCCCGCGGGCCACCCGTAGATCGCGTTTCAGGATAAATTGCTTATCTGAATAAGCAGAAGCTGCCCCAAACGCATCAATCTCCTCTTCAACGTCTCTCCTCCATTCTGT
The DNA here is from genome assembly GCF_001263595.1 of Phalaenopsis equestris. NCBI lineage: Eukaryota > Viridiplantae > Streptophyta > Magnoliopsida > Asparagales > Orchidaceae > Phalaenopsis > Phalaenopsis equestris. The sequence continues at coordinate 4,417 of NW_018220426.1, forward strand.
ATTTTGAGGAGCTTTATGAATGGATTTTGGAATTTGCGCGTCATCAATACTAGAAACAAAAGTTTTGTAGGAGGAGGACAGCTTCTCATAAGCTACATACTCCTGAATTATACATCTAATATAGCTTTCCTAAATACCAATTTTAAGATTAAAAAAAAAAAAAAAAAATAAATCCAAAACCAAAACTTCAAACCTAAATCTTAGAACAACATTCAAAAGCAGTTTTATAGAGAAGCATAACTATGTCAAAAAAAAAAAAAAAAAAAAGAAATTTACACAAATCCCCCCCACTTCCTTATTTCTTGCATGGGTAAGGTGGTATGAATATGTAAATACATAGAAATTGAGTGGTGTGCATGTGAATCTTCCTAAAAAAAATACAGTTCAGAACCAATAAGATGTGACCTGAAGCATTATAGTCAAAGCAGCAGTACAAATAGTTCTTTGGAGATGTTGGAAATCAACAAGGCAAATGCAGCCAGAAGTTTAAATTTCTACCACGAGTACACAAATGATCAGAAAAATGCTTTCTACTCTTAAATAGTTATCAGGACATTTACACACATACCGCCCAATCTTATAAATTTACAAATCTAGCCCCTAAGCTCTACTTCTTACATTTATACCACCCAAATATTCCTTATCATATAAAAAAATACCACTATTTTAACTTTTAAAGAGTGAAATGCACCTTTTCATGCATGGGTAAAAGTTCTGTATGTGTAAAATTTGAAATTTCGTTGTTAGATGTGTAAATACACGGGAATGAAATGGTATGTATGCAAATCTTCCATAGTTATTTCATTTATCCCAGACAAAGCAGGTCAAATGAACACATGGCCTTTGAAGCCTAGCTACTAGAGTTTGCAAACAGCTCAGAGTTAGCTGGAGACGTGGAGCTTCCTAATGCAAAACAATAGTTCAGGGGTATTATTGCGAGTGCTGCAGCAAAAACTTGATGTAGCCAAGTGGAGCATTGGCAATAACCTTCGAAATTTTCATAAAGTTACCTGAAGTTAGTCACAATTCAAAGAAATTATATAGATCTTTCATGTATCTATAAAAGCTTTTCAATCCAAGCAGCTAATGTGATTGTTCTAAAGCTATGGTGAAAAAAAATATAACTTCTAACAAAACCATGATGAGAATTATAAATATTTTTATTCTACAAAGTCAGTTAGAGAATTCTTAAAGCCACCACAGTTTAATAAATCTAATTACAAGAAATAGGTTCATATCATAAAAATTTCTAGAAAACAGCAATAAAGAGTTACTCAAGTACAACTATTGTGGCGGTCTCAAAAGTAGCACAGACAGAAAGCTGTCAGAAATAGACATCATGGTTAGAGATACACATTATTTGGTCAAAACCGGAAAATCAAACCAAGCCTATCAAATTTGGTTGGTTAGGTTCGGTTTTAACATTTGATTTTGGTTTCGGTTTTTAAAACTGCAATATTTGATTTTTCAGCTTTCGGTTCGGTTTTAATTTTCATTTAATTGATCAAGCTGAAAAATACATATTTTATTAAAAATATTTATTATATTTTAATTTCATGTTGAATAAACTAAGAAAATAAAAAATATTATTATATTTAATGCTTGATTTAAATAAATTGATTCATGGAATCGAATCAATATAATGTGGATATGCTATATAATTTGTAATACTTGTTCTTAGCCAAATTTTAATAAAAAATTAAATTTCAATTTTTTCATAGCCGAAGGTTCAATCGGTTCAATTTTATCAAAATTTAAATTGGTTCGATTTTTTTATATGAATTTCAGTTATATAGTCGGTTTCATCAATTTTAAAACTAATCCATCTGAAGTGACCGAATGCTCACCCCTAATCATGGGTCTATTCAAGAAAGTTTTCTTCATAACTTAATTTCCAAAGAGCACCTACCACATTTCTACTTGGTTAGAAGATTTTTATTATTTTTCATATATCTCTTTAGCGAGGATAAGTTTTTTAACTTTTATATTTTGTTTATTACAACTTGTGTCTTTCTACTCTTATTGTTAAAAGCAACTTTCTCAATCAATTATAAGCTCTGTTTGGGGGGCAGTTGCAGCAGAATAAGATGCGGTAGCTATTACAAATATTTTTATTTTCAAAAAGTCGGATGATGATTTTCTGGCAGCCACCACAATTAGCCTGGTCAAGTTCTTAAACACGACTTCTTGAAATAAACACGCAAAAATTTATTTCCCCAAACGCCCCCACTATGTGATTAGACTGCAGCGCATCGTCACCGCCCCTCCAAACTCACTCTATACATATGCCTTTTAGAAAAAATATTTTTGAGCAACTTTCTTTAAAAAAAAAACATCCAAACAAACAAAACTATTAATTATTTCCTATCACAAAAGTAGTTAAAAAGTAACCTCAAATAGAACTTCGAGCATAATGGCCATGAGAAAGTTGATATCTGATTTTTAAGAAGAGTGTCGAAAATAGGTACTTCGTGTCAAACACTCATTTGCATACTCATTTGCATTCAAGTGGCTTCTTATCCTAGAGAGTTTAGTAAGAATCCATAGGGCATTATGCTTCAGTGCTTGAATCTCGTCTTCAAATGTTTTCTTCAATTCTAATCAAGGCTTCACGAAAGAATATAAGGACTTGCATACTATCAAGCTTGAAAACAAAAAATTTGTAGGACAAGAATAGTTTTCCATAAGCTACATACTAATGAATTGGATATCTAATACAACTTTTCTTGTCACCAACATCATAAAAGGAAGGGAACAACTCATCAGTGTTAGACTTCTTGAAATTTCCAGTGAATGCGGACTGAGTTTTTGGTTTGAGCAGTTTTTTCCTTGCAAGTTGTCTTCCACCTGCTCGAGGTTTTTCTTCTTCATTCTCATTGTATAGACACGAAGTTCTTTGTTATAGACTTCATGTTGGTTGGTTGGACATCCTTAACCACAATAGGAGAGCTAGATGGAGTTGGTATTGAGACCGTATAGGTGTCATCAAGTGCATCCCAAAATTGATGTTCATTTGCACTTTCCCTATGCACATCATATTCGGGGTAGTATGATTTATTTTAAAAAAATGTGACATCTATGGAGTTATAGCTGTTTTTGATAACAGGAGAGTAACACTTGTACCCTTTTTAGTTGGAGACATACCCCAAAAAGTACACTTGATAGATTTATTATTAAGTTTTATGTGATTTTGGGAATGATGTGAACAAAAGATACACGCCAAATATTTAAAGTGTTATAGTATAAGAGAGAACTTTGATATGAGGATAGGTAACCATCAAAATATGAAGAGATGTTTTGAAATTAAGTACCTTACTTGACTAAACATTCGATTGATAAGGCAGATCAAAATTTTCGATAATATGCCCTCATATGAATACAAAACTTTAACAAAAAAATAAATAACATCTGCTCCAAAAGAGATGAGTAAATCATGTTTTACTTGAGAGAAAAATATAATACTAGATTATCAAAACATCTTTTTATACAAAGAGGTTATATCCACCCCAGCCCCCTCTGAACAAAAAATAAAAAACAAATGATGAAATTGATCATAGCTTGTCAATCCTATACATTTATCTCTAAAGATTTATGTGTCTTATTGCGGCCATTTAAAAATCAGATTGCATGGTTGATATTAAACATAAGATTGCCCAAAAAATCCCATGTTTTTACTCCTCGTCTCTAAGTTTCATTTGAAGATCAAACCTACAAATCAGCAATAGATGGAGAAATTTATATTTCGAGCAAAAAACATAGTTATAATATATTAATTTAACATACTGAAGGTTAAAACAAAGAGGCATATAAATAAATACCACCCAATTCCTTTGTATTTACATATCTAACACCTACATTTTACTTTTTGCATTTATACCACCCAAATATTTATGTCACGTCAAAATTAAAAAGTGAAATACACCTTTTCATACATGGTTAGCGTGGTACGTATGTAAAAATTAAATTTAAGGTGTTAGATATGTAAATACATTGGAATTTAGCGGTATGTATGTAAATCTTCAAAAAATAAAATGATAAGGGAATTACCTTTTTCATGATAATTGAGTCGAATTACTCTTGATGATTTGGCAGTAAAAAAACCAATTTTGATCCGAAGCTGTTATAGCAGGTTGACCAAAAGGATGGTCTTCTACAAAACGTTGAACATCATCACTGCTTAGAAGTTGTTCCAGATAAACTCGGACATCTCCTCCCGGCCCTGCTTTTTATAATATAAATTAAATTCTGAAATGTTAACATGAAAATAATGAGTTAAATCGCACTACGGGGCCATTTGGGATCAACTTTATTTTTTATTTACATATATAAAACCTATACTTTGATTTTACATTTATAAAATACCACTATTTTAACTTCTAAAAAGTGAATATACCTTTTCAAGAGCAGGTAAGCTAGCATGTATGTAATAACTGAAATTTAGGTGTTAGATATGTAAATACATAGGAATTGAGTGGTTTGCACATAAATCTTCCTTTTTATTCTTTTTATTTTGCTTTCATTTTAAAAATATGTTAGTTTAGTATAGTTTTTATCATATTTTTCCTTTGTTATAAAAAAACTAAAATATTATTTTGAATGTTTTTAAAAATAAGTTGATTTATCTCAATAAACATGCTTCATTAAAAATCAAAATATAATAAAAAGAAAACTAAAATACAAAATAGAAAATAAGAAATCAAAATAATCCCAAACAGCCACAAAGTTTCACATTTAATTTTTGGGACATTTACATACATACAACCCATTTCCTATGTATTTTCATATTTAAAATCTAAACATCTTATATTTATATCACATAAAAAAATACCACCTTTATAACTTTTAAAATGTGAAATACATCTTTTCGTACATAGGTAAGGTGACATGTATGTAAAAAATTGAAGTTTAAGCATTAGATATGTGAATACATAGGAACTGAGTAGTATG
>NW_018220427.1:0-370 GCF_001263595.1 Phalaenopsis equestris
AGCTCCAAGCTCCTCGGTGAAGTAGCAATCCTAAATTCTAAAGTTTTAAGGGTTTAAATTACAAGTACAGTTCAATCATTATGGGAGGGTTAAAGTTGATTAGAGAGACATCGGTTAGGATCTCATAATTCTCTCGTTCTGATACCACTATTTTCTTTTAAATTTACTTAGCTTAAACTAGTTATTAAACTCATTTAAACTGGGGAGATCTTGTTAACAACCATGGGTTACCTCATCCGAGGGACTCCCATAAATTCAAAAGGGTTAATTACATTTCAAAGGATTTATGGTTACCTTTGAAAGGATTTAATTTAATTTTAAAAATTATTTTAATATTTTAAGAAACTGGTTTTGATTTATAGGTGAAGTA
>NW_018220428.1:0-239 GCF_001263595.1 Phalaenopsis equestris
ATTATAGGTATTTTTTTTATCTTCCTCCATATCTAGAAGAATAAAATCTATAGGAAAGATAAATTTATCAACTTTTACTAACACATCTTCTATAACTTCCTTAGGATAAGTAACTGAACGATCCGCTAACTGAAGAGTTCCAGAAATAGGTGAGACTTCTCCTAATTCTAATTTTTTGAAAATTGATAGAAGCATAAGATTAATGCTGGCTCCCAAATCACATAAAGCTCTTCCATAAA
>NW_018220428.1:890-1098 GCF_001263595.1 Phalaenopsis equestris
CTTGATTTTGCAATTGTTGACCCATGTTCAGTATCAGCTCTTCCATAGACAACTTCTTTTCCTTAAATTGAGTGTTACTGTTAAATCCTGGAGGATAAGAAGGTCTATAATTAACATTTCCTTAGTTTGATGAATTTCCGAATGAGTTTACTGGGTTGTTTGTCCATTATTGATTTGTAGAAGAATTGTTATTCCAATTAAAGTTAGG
>NW_018220428.1:1591-2466 GCF_001263595.1 Phalaenopsis equestris
CATCAATCTAACAAAATGATGTTATGTCATTTCTAAGTTTAGCAGTTTTGGATGGAGGGAAATATTTGGATAGAAAATTCTATGAAAGTTCTCCCCAAGTTCTAATAGATCCAGGTGCTAATGAATTTAACCACATCTTAGCCTTATCCCCAAGTGAAAAATTAAAAAGTAGGTCTAACAGCATCGTTCAAAACTCTGTGATATTGAAAGGTAGCACAAAGTTCTAAAAAACTAGCGATGTGTAAATTAGGATCTTCATTTGGTGTACCTCTGAATTAATTGTTTTGTATTATTTGGATGATAGCAGGTTTGAGCTCAAATGAATTAGCAACTACATCAGAATTTTGGATAGATAAGTGAATTTCATCTACTATAGGATTTGCATAATCTCGTAGAGGTCTAGGTTGATGTTCATTTTCTATTCCTTGATTGTTCACATTATTTTCTATTGTGTCAAGATTTCTAGGTTCTTTTCTTAGTTTTCTAATTCTCCTAACAGTGCGTTCTAATTTCAAATCGTAGGGTATAAGATTTTCAAGTCCAAATTTACACATACAATTGAAATTAGTACACAGAAAAATAGTTAACTAAATATAAAAATAAGTTGCAATTCAAGTAAAAGTTTTCTAATAGTCCTAATTTGTATGTTACTCTAATTATATATATATATATATATATTTTTTTAAATCTAATTTTTACTCCCCGGCAACGGTGCCAAAAAATTGACAGCGACTTTATATATTAAAAATACAAGAATTTGATACTGTTGCTAGAAGATTTAAGTCCCTGGTAATGGCGCCAAAAACTTGACAGCGACTTTATATATGCTTAAAAATACAAGAATTTGATACTGCTGCTAGAAGATTTAAATCCCC
>NW_018220428.1:3095-7450 GCF_001263595.1 Phalaenopsis equestris
ACAAGGAGAAAGACAGAGAAAACTACTCAGAACTCATGGAGAATACACGACAAAACTTGTAATTTATATATAAAAGCAAAGTCATACAAACTTCAATAAGTAAATACCACTTATCTTTAATTCCTCCCCAAGCAAACTTCTTGAATTTCCTCTGAATCTCTTCTTTTCTTTACAGCACACAGAATTCTTCTTCAAAGCGGCAAGGAGGAAGAATTACAATCTCTCAAAGAAATCCTCACAATACTAACCCTAAATTACACTGTCTGCGCTCTAATTGACACACACGTTGACACACCCCCCTCTGTTTTTCGGCCTCCAAATGTTTCTTTTAAAGTTGTAGAAGAGTTTTCAAGAGTTGCCCAAGCGTCCCTTGAAAAATTGTCCACATTCAATGCATTTGTTGAGAGAATTGACGTGCTCTCCGTCGGCGGCCTCGATGGCGCTGTTGGTTGCCTTCTAGAATATTTAATTCTGGACTCTAGGGAAAAAACTCATCGTCGGCGCCGTCGAGGTCGCCGTCGACGCCCAAGATCAAATCTTCATATTTTTGTCCTTTTTTCTCCAAATTCGCTTTTTTGCATTTTTTTGCTCCAATGATCATAATTCAACAGACCTGCAATAAAACATCAAAAATACTTTTTTTTAAAGTGCAATATCATCAAAATCAGTGTAAAATAGGTATGAAAATCTCAACATATTTTCCTTTGGTCATATCTCGTAGATTTTCAATGTATTATTTAGCTTTCTTACTCTTAACTAGAATATTGTCAACATACACATCAACATTCTTTCCTTTTTTATTAGAAAAAAATACATCCATGAGGTGCTGATAGGTCACCTCGTTGTTCTTAAGCCTGAAGGCATTACATTAAAACAAAATATGCCTTGTGTAGTAATTAATGAAATTTTTTCGCACAAGTTGGGTGCATTTTTATTAGAGAAAGCGTTGAGGAAACTCATTACCAAGTATCTCACTGATGCATCCGCCAAGGTGTCAATCTTTGGCAGGTTGAGCAAGCCTTTGAGCAAGCTACATTAAGGTTGGTGAAGTTGATGAACATTCACCATTTATCATTAGCTTTCTTGACCATCATGATGTTTGAAAGTCAAGTTGGGTAGTGGACTTCACTGATATAGCCGACATCTAGCAGCTTCTGCACCTCTGCCACTATCGGTTAGACTAGAATTATGGAGGTTGATTAAATTTTCCACCAGACCGACCGAGAGTAGGGCTAATATTTAGTCGGTGGCACACAGTGTTGATTGAAATGCCATACATCTCCGCTATCCCGCTACTTCCGAAGTGTTTGTATCTGCTGGTCCCTGAGTCCTACATCGAAATTTTCACTGATTAGGAAGATCTTATCAGGTTCTTTGTTGGACACAAGTACTTGGATTATAGGTTCACTGGTCTTGAGACCCCCTTCCCTTTGGATCTGGATATCGAGTGGCCAATGGTAAATGTTCGAGACTGCTCGCAAATATTTGCTTCTAGATTGCTTCAAATTTACCCGGACCGTGATCACCTCCCAATCACCAAGAAATTTTTCAGTCACATGGTAGCTAGAAATCATCGCTCAGTAGCTGTTCAGGGGTGGCTGTCCAAAAATAGCATTGTAGATCGATGGAAATTTCACCAAGAGAAAATCCTTTGTGCTATTGTATTACTTTCCTGGTTCCTCCCAAGAAATGGTTAGAGTGATGAGCATAATGCTTCTTTCCTTTCTAGGAGAATCTAAACAACGATGTTGTCAACTGATCGATCTCTAGGCTGATCTTATTGAACAGCGTTTTGAATGTGGTATTGACCAAAATCCCCATATCAACAAGAATAGCACCCACCTGGTAGTTGTTGATTAGCATCGTGATAATGATCACTTCATTGTAGGGTTCCCTTTCGGTGGGAGATCTGCATCCATAAAGATAATTATTAAGAGGATACATGTATATGGGACAATGAAGCATACCTCTCCTGTATGTTGTATTTCCAAGCCGAAGGGTCAAGGATCTTCCTCTAAGATGGTTGGGATTATCCCTGCTACATGGACCTCACTCGCTTAGACAAACCTGTTTGTGGGTTCTCCTACTAAAGCTTTACCCTACAACTGTCTGTGCACGCCAACTGCGAAGGTTATGACATTCATCCATGTCGTGTCCATGTTCTCAGTGATATTGACAATATCCCATTGGATCTCGTAAGGTTGGGGCTACCTTCAGTGGCGGGGCCAGTTTAAAGTAGTCCTTTTTTTAAATGGCTTAGAATATTTCGACCTTTGATACGTTGAGGGGCAATAAACCATGTATCTTCTAGTAAACATGTGTTCGTTTGTAATTTTGGGTCGATTGTTGGTTAGACAACTACTTTCTGTCATGATGCCCTAGGCCACTTCCCCTCTGATCCCATGACTGAGAGTTGTTGTGGTGGTGACTGGTGGACTAATTATCCTTCACCTTTTGTGATTCTCCTTGCTCTTTCCGCCACTTTGAGGGATGGTCGGGTGACTCTAGCTTACCTTTTGGAGCGCCTTAGAAGTTTTCCTTGGCAAGTATGTGGCCGTTCACCATCTCAAATACCTCTGTAAAACTAATAGGTTTAAATATATTTAGGTACGCCTAAACTGCTTGCTTCAAACTCCTCATTTTGAAGCTGTTGAGGCTATATCAGGCTTCAGGTCACTAAATTTCAACAGTTTGTTTTGGAAACAGATGATATAGACCCATAGGCTCTCATTTTCTCCTTGTTTGAGGTCGAACAGGGTGTATTAGTCCCTCATTGGATTCTTTATGTTTGATAAGTTTGAGATGAAGAATCTTTTAAATTCTTAGTAACTTGGGATAGTTTCGATCGGCAAACAGTTGAACTATCAAAGAGCCGACTCCTTCAGGGTGGTTAGGAAAAGTCAACATATTATAAGGCCATCAATCTGGAGCAGGCTTATCGATGACTCGAACGACACTACATGGACCATCAAATTGGTCCTCCCTTTGTAAGAATCTAGGTGAGGGAACCTTAGCTTGGATGAGGGTGCCAACTCTTTGATTCGGGGAGCAAAAGCCCATTCTACGAGCACTCGATCAGGCACTCACATCTGTTCTTCACATCGCATGTTCACTTGTGTGGACACGGTTATGTTAGTGTGTTGGGACTTGCCATGTCCCTCCATCCGCTGGTTGCTAATCTAGTTATCTGGACCTAGCAAGTTTTCCGTTGGGGCCCTTTAGTGACGGACCTCTTGAGGTTCTGCTTCTAGGCGAGACATCAGCTCATTCCTCTAGGTGATTGCTACTCAGAGGACATCAAATTGCTCCATCATGAGGTTCATTTGGGTTTGTATGCTCTGGACCTGTGTGTGGACTTCCGATTGCATAGAGTCTCTATTGGGTTCCATGTGTGATATTTCTCTTTGGAAAGTGTGTTCTTCGTAGTCCTTTCTGCTTCTCTTCTGTGGCATGCTCCACGCTCATCGCACCACCCTTCAGGATGTTGAATCCTAAATTGTCTTCTTGTGAGCACACCGTGAGAGTCAAAATCAAAAGAGCTAAAAGAAAAAGAGGGAGAGGGAGAGAGAGAGAAAGAGAGAGTAAGAACACACGACAATTTTCTCAGAAATAGCCAGTCCTCTTTATTCCTCTTAAGACCGTCAATTTAAATAGGTCTAATTAGTACAATTAAAGGATGTAAAAACCTTTATGATAAATGCTCTTAATAGTATTAATGTCTGTTATAATACTGACAAAGAATAACGGTTTACAATGACTTATGAGTTTAAGTGAATGTTGTCAGCTGGCGGAAGATAGTTCATCTGAAATTTGCCTATGCCGAGAGGGCGTAATCGATTGGTCTGAATACGGTTATCTTTTTTGTCAAGAGGTCTAGACAATAGGCTCTGTGAGACCTGTTGCTTCGGTTGGTCGATCGACTGAAGGGACGATTTATTTCGTTGGGTGAGTCATGGTTCACTTGTTGAATGGCTCAAGTCATACAGGACCTGTGTCGTGTCGACCTGGTCAGTTCGTCGCCTTGATCGGATCTCCCCTCTAGCAAGGTCTTGGGCGGAACTTGTCGCTGTCTATGCGGGATATTCGACGAAACTCGCTACCAGGATAATTTGCACCTCACCATCGGTTAATTTTGTCGCTACTGAGTCAGAAACCATCTCCAGAGTTGTGACCTATCACAGGTTTAGAGGTGTGGCTTCTCATGCTTGCCGTTGAATTGTCGGTCGATCGCTTGGGAAGCTTTGTATTCTCAAATGTTTGCTATCTTTGAGATTCGTGCCAGTAATTTTGGTATGTGTACGCGCGCGCACACACACACACACATACGTACATACATACATACATACATACATACA
>NW_018220429.1:0-291 GCF_001263595.1 Phalaenopsis equestris
GTGTTCCCGTCTGGCTCCATTTGGGAAACCGAGTTAATACTGCTATGGTCACCACCGATCATACAACCACGAGGACCACAGGACGCCGACCGATTAAGTCAAGACTGGGTCCTAGAAGTTTACCCATTTTTGCTGCAGTCATAGAAAGAAAGACAAGACGATTACCTGACACTGTAGCCGGTCTACACCACAGGGAGCATACCTTCCCTCGACATACCGATGTCTCTACTGAGACGCCCCGTCCTGAGGCATCATCATCAAAGAAGAAGAAGGTATGGGTACCCAAGGTCG
>NW_018220429.1:360-1957 GCF_001263595.1 Phalaenopsis equestris
TGAGACATCATCATCAAAGAAGAAGAGGGTATGGGTACCCAAGGTTGCTGCACCGATACAGTTCAGTGAGCTTGCAAGACAGGAAGTAAAACCAATGCCTGAAATATCTGACATCGTCGTGGCAATAGCTAGCGAGATGGAGGAACAAATAGAGGATATCCACCAAGGTCCTCCAGATCTTAAAGAAATCAAGGAATTGATAATTGAGGAAAAAGTTGAGAAACTCAGAATCAAGATTTCTGAGTTAGCTCGAGAACACAGAGTTTTCGTCAATAGTGACAATGAAGATTTTGATTACAGTATTTATTTAGAGGAAGATTTCATGGATGTCCATGTGATCGAAACCAGAGCTACCACATCTGCACGCGAGGCTCAACCTCACACTGAAGAGCGCCGTAGATGAGCTGCGTAGGGTAATCCTTTTAAGGGATGAGCAAGTTGTTCTACTAGAGAAAAGAATAGAAGAGATGACTTCAGCTATGATCGCCATGGCCACCATTTAGGGGCAATCACAAGAAACAAGATTGGCTTCTCCAGAGATTAATCAGCTAGAAATCATACACATCACAGATGAAAGAAGGGAGGCTACTTCGACAGACAAAGAAGAACAACCAAAGAAGGATTCCCCATCAGGTGCCAAGCCAGAAAAAGAGTTCAAACAAATGGCTGAACAAGTGCGTGAGGCCTTAGCCCAGTCTAAGGGCGGTGCATCAATCTTAAAGGACAGACCTTACCCAGAGGAGTTCGATGCCTTCCCTTTCCCCAAGGGTTTTGTGACCCCAAACTTCAAGATATTCGATGGGACTGGATCATTTTCTATTGGAGAACACATGATGCTGCGTCCCAACAGTTATTTGTGAAAAGATTTGTTGGGGCGCAGCATCATGTGTCTATTGGAGAACTCATGATGGAGAAACAGAAGCCTAGTGAAACCTTGGCAGACTATATTTTGAGGTGGAGAAACCTTAGCATGAAATGTGAACCTCAGCTACAGGAAGATCAAGCGATTGAGATTTTACTCAAAAGCATTCATGGGCTAGTAACTTTCATGCTTAAGGGACTCACCATCAAATCCTTCAAAAAGCTACTCAGTAAAGCCAACAGTATTCAAGAAGAAATGAAGCATATGGAGCCGCATGAAAAGGCTAAGGTGACCAGAGTGTTCGAAAAGAAATCAAGGATAATCTCAACCGTCGACAAAAGAAAGCAGCCGATAAAGATATATGCAGAAGATCATCATCAGTCTTCATCACAGTACCGTCAGAAACAGAGCAGTCAATCCAACCAATGGCCGTCTCCGGAGGGATCACCTCAAACAGCAGGTAAAAGAATATCCCTGTTAGAGAGACAGAAAATTGTTTACTCCTTCAAAGGTGAAGCTGTACCTAAAATATTCAAAAGCTTGATGAAGAAACCAAAATTCAAACTGCCTGATCCAAAGAAACCCGAAGAGGTGGATAGAAGAATGAACCAAATTATTGCCCGTACCACCGGTTGCTTGGGCACACTACAGACAAGTGTTTCGTCTTTAAAGTCTGGCTCAAGAAGAACCTCAAGGAAGAGAATATAACAATCCCGAAGGAGTATTTGAGAGAAC
>NW_018220429.1:2140-3330 GCF_001263595.1 Phalaenopsis equestris
TAACTGAACAAGTAACATTCTACAAAAAAAAAAGCCTCTATTTAGAGTCTGCAGCAAACTGAGCCCGAGATGATGATTTCACCAAAAAATCCGTCATCGTCCAAGACAAAGAACAAGAAAAAGAAGAGTGCCACTGCCAAGATCGATAGTAAGGGGGGTAGAACAGGGGCTGCCTCTACTAGATTGGTTGTCTCGGATTCGGGGAAGAAAGTCTTCGAACCCTTGACTTTGTATGATTATCTTTTTGTCCCTCCGGGGTCTTATGAATATAATGGTTGTGATTTCAGCTACGTTTTGACCATTTCTGGTAATAACGTGGTTGACTATTACCAAGCTAGTTGCGATCTCGATCCTCAAAATGATCCTCAAATCGTACTTGAGTCCGATGAACGTCAATGATATCGTTTACAACAACACCGATAATGAGGAGCCAATTCTTGAGCATCACGATACACCACTTACCATCAACTTAGATCTTTGCAACGAAGAGTAAAAGATACTAGAAGATTTAACAATGATATCTCAAGAAGAAGTAACAGAAGTCAATTTCAGAAGTCAATTTAAGAAGCGAGAAAGTGTTACCACCAAGAACAGCTCCAGCAGACAAAAGAAAACAGATAATGACTCGAGAAGAGATACCCCCACCTCTGCCAGTGGAAAAACCACATAATCAAGATAAAATTGGAGGATCATACAAAGTAAACTACAACGTGCTAGCTCATCTTACGAAGTTGCCTGCCCGACTAAGCATCTACGATGCTCTGATCCTGTCAAAGGAGGTGAGAGAATCTCTGGTTACAGCTTTGCAGATCTAAAAATTTTCTTAGCTCAGTTGGCTAGCACATCCTCAGATGAAGTTTGCTCGTTGAGAGAACAGTCAGGGGTAACCTTTACAGACGAAGACTTGCTACTCGGTACCGCTGACCACAACCGTCCGCTCAACATCTCTGGCAACATTGGCAGATTTGTGTTATCCAGAGTTTTAGTGGATCCCGGGGCATCTCTTAACTTGATGAGCCCATGGACATTGGCCTACTTGGATATTGAAGCTCAAGAGCTTACAGCTGATAAAATGATGTTAAGAGGATTCAACCAAGAGGGAGAAAGAGCCCTTGGATCAATTACATTACTTATGAAGGTTGGAGAACTCGTAACAATCGTTAAATTTCATATCATCGATGTCGAGACCT
>NW_018220429.1:4425-5752 GCF_001263595.1 Phalaenopsis equestris
GGAGCTACGATGAAATGCCAGGACTGTCAGCAGAGGTTGCAGTCTATAAACTTGGGGTGGACAAGAATGTAACCCAAGTAAAACAAGCTCCCAGGAGAATGTGCCTCGAGATAGAACAACAAGTCATTGCCGAGGTAAAGAAATTGATAGATGCCAACTTCGTTAAAGAAGAGCAGTACCCCACATGGTTAGCCAATATTGTACCGGTTAAAAAGAAAAATGGATAGATCTGCGTTTGTGTTGATTTCAGAGATTTGAACAAAGCATGTCCAAAAGACGAGTTTCCACTACCTATACCAAAAATGATGGTGGACATCGCTTCAACACATGAAATTTTCTCTTTCATGGATGGATCGTCGAGGTATAACTAAATCAAGATGGCTCCCAAGGATGCAACGCTTAGAGCTTTCAGAACACTGATTGGAATCTTCTGCTATACAGTGATGCTGTTCGGCCAAAAAAATGTCAGAGCAACATATCAGCGTGCAATGATGAAGATTTTTGACGACCTCATACACAATCAAGTAGAATGCTATGTGGATGATCTCGTTATCAAAAGTAAACAGAAAATAGACCATTTGTACGATTTGAGGATCGTGTTTGAACGATTATGATGATATGACCTTAAAATGAATCCCCTCCGGGAAATTTCTAGGATTCGGGGAAATTTCTAGGATTCGCTGTCCATCATCAAGGAATCTAGATCGACCCGAATAAGATTAAAGCTATCTTGGAAATGCCTCCCTCTAAAACTTTGAAGCAGCTACATTCCTTCCAGAGGAAGTTGGCATATCTGAGATGCTTTATTTCTAATCTCTAAGGTAGTTGTCAGCCTTTCTCCACATTAATTAAAAAGGACGCCAAATTTATGTGGGAATAAAAATGCCAGCGGGCCTTTGAGGACATTAAACAATATTTAATGACACCTCCTATTTTGGCAGCCCCTATCCCAGGAAAACCGTTGATACTTTATAATGCGGCTTTGGATGACTCTCTTGGAGCCCTCTTAGCCCAAGTCAGTGAGGAGGGAAACAAAAATGCTCTCTACTACTTGAGTCTTCGTCTAATACCGACGGAGATAAGGTATCCACCTATTGAGAAGCATTGTCTGGCACTAATTTTTGCCGCTCAAAAGCTTAGACATTACATGCTTGCCACTCAAAAGCTTAGAAATTACATGCTTCCGCATAAGATCGCCGTATATTCGAAAGTTAATCCATTGCAATATTTGATGACTCGACCAACACTCTCCGGACGTTTAGCGAGATGGTCAATGATCTTATTGCAATTTGATATAACTTTTGTGCCCCTCCGTGCTATCAAGGGA
>NW_018220429.1:6056-7032 GCF_001263595.1 Phalaenopsis equestris
GTTCTACCGGATTCCTCGGGGAGATAATGCTCATGCCGACGCTTTAGCAAAACTCGCTAAGGAAATGGCGTGTCCCCCGGAGTATTCCATCTAAGTCACGGTGCAAGGAAGACGAGTCTTGTCTTGAAGCGACTTCAAAACTCTACAAAAACTTGGTAATGAAGAAACCATGAATACAAATGCAAACATCGACAAAGATTGGTGCAAGCCATTAATAGAATATTTGCATACTGGAAAGCTGTCAGAAGACAAGTCTGAGGCACACCACATCACAAGATGGGCCATGTCTTAAACCCTGGTGGGAAATGTTCTCTACAGAAGATCATTCGCCCAAATGTGGCTACGGTGTTTGAGCAGAGCCGAGGCACAAAATATTGTGAAAGAAGTACATGTCGGATTATGGGGCGCTCACTAGTCGTGACCAAAAATGAAAATGAATATCAAAAGACTCGGATATTATTGGCAAGCAATGATGTCCGATTGCATGGATACTGCCAGAAGATGTCACCAATGTCAGGTGCATGGGGTGGTCTTACACCAGCCTCCGAATGTGCTACACCCAACTCTCTCTGCATGGCCATTCGAGTGTTGGGGCACAGACATAATAGGTCTGATAGACCCTCCATCTTCTAAAGGACACAGATTCATACTTGCCGCTACAGATTACTTCTCAAAATGGGCTGAGGCAGTACCATTACGTGAGGTAACAGCACAGCATGTCCTTCAATTTTTCAAAAGTCAAATCGTCTACCGTTTCGGAGTACCGCGAAGAATAATCTCTAACAATGGGACAGCTTTCAAAAGCACAAAAATCAACAATTTCATCAGAAGACATGAGATAGATTGGAAATACTCTACAATTTACTATCCCAAAGAAAATGGTCTTGCTGAAGCTTTCAACAAGACACTGATATAGATTTTGAAGAAAACATTGGACGAGAATAAAAGGGATTGGCATAACAAACTGTTAGAAGCC
>NW_018220429.1:7105-10449 GCF_001263595.1 Phalaenopsis equestris
AGAGACCCAGACCCCATCTCTCAGAGTCGTCGTTACCAACCAACTTACAACAAAAGAAAGAGCAAAACTCAGGCTTGAAGAACTAGAGAGTCTCAAGGGAAAATGATTGGAAGCACAACAAAATTTGGAGCTCTACCAAGCAAAGATGATACAGGCCCATGACAAATTGGTCCGCCCTAGGAAATTCAAAATTGGTGACCTCGTACTCATGCTCAAAAGACCTATTCTTTCTCGCCGCAAAATAGGTGGCAAATTCAAGCCAGCTTGGGTGGGACCATTTGTCGTTGAGAAGGTTTATACAAGAGGAGCCTACCAGTTAGTGGACTTCCGGGGTGAAAGACCACCCATGTTACGCAGCCTGATATCGCTTGCCTCCGCATGCTTCTGCTTGCTTTGAAACTTTGAAACCTTGATTGTTTTAGGGTTATCTATATGGCCATATGTCTATGACTGGGTCCAAACTTTGTAATTAATCTCATATATAATGAAAATTTTCAAAAAATTTTTGAACTTCACACGTTCTCTTTTCTACTTTTGGATTTAAAAAATTCCATTAAATTAAAACAAAACTCACACATAAAATGTGTAATCCTTTTCACCAAAACAGACTAAAATTTAATTTAATGGATACTCTATTTTGTTCTTGTTCATGCCAAACTTCGGCCCACTGACGTTTCTTTCTATCGTCTGCAGAAAAGAATGTCAGGACAGAGGCTGATCTTTGCCTTCCAGAACGGCTGGAACTTTGCACTGAATGAAGAGATGTCACCACAAGGAGGTGTCATAGATTTCGACATGGATTTCTACCAAATTGATATGGACTACCAGATTGATATGGACTACGAAGGCCCCTTAATGGGCATAGTCAACAATGAAGAAAAGAATGGACTACCTTCACAGTTGAGGGTGACCACTCAAGGCAATGTGTCACGTAAGGGTAAAAACGTGATAGCAGAACAAGATCCGATGGAGGGGCTCAACCGACTGCCCTCCATGATAGCTACACCAGCTCTACTCCAGCAAGGGCTTAATCGTTGCCCACAGTGAACAACTACAAAATACTCCACTCTGCAGAATGCAACGCAGAAATGCAAGCCGAAAGAAACTGAGAGCCTTTCTGCGACAGGAGCGCAAGAGCCAAAGAAACATAAGTGGTTTTCTTACCCACATTCCTGAGGAACATATCTACGATCCAGAGTTGAGAGAAACTTCTGCCAGCCTGCCTACTACATATGAAGAATCTTGTGCAGAGGTACACCCGGTACTAGAAATCTTGTGCAGAGGTTGCCCAACATGCAGAGAAGCATCCTGGACTGCATCTTCGATTTGAGAGATAGAGGTCGAGCGGGCCTTCTCATGGAAAGAACATATTCTGAGCCAAAGAAATGGATGCAAGGAAAGGGGAGAATCACCATCCAATGCGGATGTTGCTACAATTTTACAAACGACAGACAGGGGAATACGCGTCAAGTGGAATATCCTATCCGCCACTTGCATTCCTAATAGTTGCATCATCAACATTTATGAAGAAGGTGACTGCATTCCTCCGCACATTGACCATCATGACTTTGTGAGGCCTTTCTGCACGGTCTCATTCATGAGTAAGAGCACTATTCTGTTTGGAAAAGAAATCGATGTAATCGACCCTGGTGAATTCTGAGGAGCTGTGGAAATTCCTCTCCCAGTTGGTTCAGTACTTGTTCTCAAGGGCAACAGTGCAGACGTGGCAAAGCACTGCATACCAGGAGTACGACACCGTAGGGTGTCCGTGACCTTCCGCAGAATGGATGACAGTAAGATACCATATGGATTCCAGCAAGACCCGGAGTTGGAGGAACTGTTTCCTTACAAGCTATGAGAAGGTTGTACCTCTGAATACATGCAAAGGGAGCTCTTATCCTGGAGCATGACTCAGAAGGTCTGCTTGATCAAGAGCTCGATATACCAAGCGCAGAGGACTCACTTGCTTTCTTTCAACAAGCATGACATGTATCTAATGTAATCAGTCTATGATGTACTCATATCTTGAGAAGACTCTCAATGCATTTCAGCATGTATTATATGATGTACTCTCTTTGAGGCATTAGCCTATCTTTGATCTATAGTATCTTTATTGAAGCAGATTAATGAAAACTTCTCTCAGGTTGTGCCTTTTTGTTAATTGTCTTTTTGTGCAATGGATGAAAGCCGCGAACCATGCAATGTTTCAGAGTTCCAATGAACAAAGAACGAAACGAAAAATTTTCAACAATAAATAAAACACCAATAACACAAATAAAAGATAATTGTAATAAATAAATAATAAAACAAATTTCTTTTGAAAATTAACCAATTGAAATTAAAACTTTAAAAACAATATTTGAAAAATTAAATTGTCATAAAAGCAATAAGAAAATAAAATAAACCTGTTGAGTAGATACTTCCCTTTTCGGAATTTCCCACTCTTTGTGCGCGCAGCACAACTGTCGTTATCTACACTAACTGCTTACAAATCACCGCGGAATTTCACATTCTGCACGAAATCTCACAAAGTTTCACATTTTTTTTCCTCACCAATGTCAATTTTCATAAATTCTACTAGTTTCCCACGAACTCAAAACGCAAAATTCTAGGGGTTGGGGATCCGCATCCGATTCCGCGTTGCTTTAGGAGCTCATCCTATTGCAATCTTTCAACTCAAATTCTAGAGGTTGAGGATTCACATCCACCCATAAAAATAATGCATCTGTTATGTTTACTTGAAAGAATATAGTTTTGATGCTACCTTAATGATGGGCTATTTTCTACACTTGTCATTTGTCAGTGGACGATACTTCAAGAAGTACTGTGCCTTGCAATGTTTTAGAGAGAAAGACTCATTTTTAGAAGCTCAGACGTCGTGCTTGTCTGTAACTGAGTCCAAATCTTAGCAAAAAGAAAAGAAAATGATAAATTTCTTAAGTTTGAGGTTTCTTACTCTTTGCTTGCATAGCGCAACTACCTTGGAGTGCACCAGTTTTCTTCACATCCTCGTGGAATTTCACATTCTGCACAAAATCTCACAAAGTTTCACAATTTTTTTCCCTCACCAATGTCAATTTTCATAAATTTTACTAGTTTCCCACGAATTTGAAATGCGAAATTCTAAAGGTTGAGGATTAACATTCGATTCTACGTTGCTTTAGGAACCCCTCCTATCGCAATCTTTCAAATGAAATTCTCGCGTTGCTTTAGGAGCCCATCCTATTGCAATCTTTCAAATCAAATTCTAGAAGTTGAGGATTAACATTCGATTCTACGTTGCTTTAGGAACCCCTCCTATCGCAATCTTTCGAATCAAATTCAATGATATTCTTGAGGTTGAG
>NW_018220429.1:10502-11587 GCF_001263595.1 Phalaenopsis equestris
CCTTACATTCTGACACTTTCTTTTGAGAATTGACCTACATTTCAATTCTCATTTCCGAATCAGTCATAAATTTCTGATTCTTTACATTTGAGGTCGGACCTTACATTCCGACACTTTCTTTTGAGAATTGACCTACATTTCAATTCTCATTTCCGAATCAGTCATAAATTTCTGATTCTTTACATTTGAGGTCGGTCCTTACGTTCTGACACTTTCTTTTGAGAATTGACCGACATTTCAATTCTCATTTCTGGATCAGTCCTAAATTTTTGATTCATTATGTTTGAGGTCGGTCCTTACATTCTGACACTTTTTTTTTAGAATTGACATACATTTCAATTCTCATTCCGAATCAGTCCTAAAATTCTGATTCTTTATATTTTAGGTCGGTCCTTACATTCCGACACTTTCTTTTGAGAATTGACCTACATTTCAATTCTCATTTCTGAATCAGTCCCACATCTCTAATTCATTATATTTGAGGTCGGTCCTTACATTCCGACACTTTCTTTTGAGAATTGACCTACATTTCAATTCTCATTTCTGGATCAGTCCCATGTCTTTGATTCCTTATATTTGAGGTCGGTCCTTACATTCCGACAATTTCTTTTGAGAATTGACCTACATTTCAATTCTCATTTCTGAATCTGTCCCACGTCTCTGATTCATTAAATTTGAGGTCGGTCCTTACATTCCGACATTCTCTTTTGAGCATTGACCTACATTTCAATTCTCATTTCTGAATTAGTCCTACATTTTTGATTCATTATATTCAGGGTAGTCCTTACACTCTGACCCTCTCTCTCTCCCTCTTTTTGAGTCGATATTTGAATCTCAATTCCTACCCCGGGGTCAATGCTTACATTTTGACTCCCATCATTTGGAAATCTTTGAAATTTCATAACTCAAAATTCACTCTCCGATCCCCAGCAAGAGTCCCTACTTCTCGGCTTGATTAAACACACACCTGCTAATTCCCCAGTAGAAACAAATCACACAAACAACTCTAAACATACTTCTGAGGTCTGTTTACTTAGGATTCTGTATTAATTTTTGTTGATCTCATCGGTCAACGCCAATACGTG
>NW_018220430.1:0-5516 GCF_001263595.1 Phalaenopsis equestris
AATTCAAATCAAATAAGGATTTTGAAATTGACTAGCCTCCCCAAGAGATTGGGTTTATGAGGTTAATTATACTAAATGACACATCATCATTATACTGTAAGTCTCAATGTTAAGACCAGTCTCTTTATAATTTTGAAATTGATCTAATTATCACTATAAGAAAGTTTAACTTTAGAATGTCCCAACCTTAAAAGCCTGAATAATATAAGTCATTATTATAATCAAGTTTTCTATGGAGCTCACAACTCTCGAGATGTAATTAACTATGAGGGCTTGCTATTTAGTTGACAATAAGAAGTTGAGGAATTGCCCATTAGAAGCTATCGGCCGCCGAAATTGAAATCTCGTCGCCCGCTTCGGAAAGACGTTTAATTTATATATATATATATATATGAAATCAAAATGACCTCATAATTTTCATAGTTTAAATGAAAGAGCACTATACCTCAAACTATGTATCTATCTAGAAGGATAAACATAAGCCTTGAGGATGAGAATCGATCAAATAAACTAAGTAATGTATGACATCCGTTTGGTCTGCAAAACTATTCTATTTGCCGACATGTTCAACTATTTAATACGAAAAAATTAAATAGGGTTTATATTAAGCTGGGTTTGGAAAAACTTACTATAAGGGCAAGCTCATATAGTTAATTACATCTTAAATAACTGAA
Organism: Phalaenopsis equestris; assembly: GCF_001263595.1. Lineage (NCBI taxonomy): Eukaryota > Viridiplantae > Streptophyta > Magnoliopsida > Asparagales > Orchidaceae > Phalaenopsis > Phalaenopsis equestris. The sequence continues at coordinate 675 of NW_018220430.1, forward strand.
GTCACCTACGAAAACTGTCGATAAAAATCAGGAAATGTTATCTTCAGATAAGTCAAAAAGATAGGACTTTCAACGAGATCAGACAAAGAGGTGTGAAAAGGGTCTAAATTTGGAATATTTTGTTATAGAATCCAAAGGAGGAAGAACTAAGGGATGTCATAGATCCGGATGAGAACCTCGGTGACTTCCCAAGCTATCCTATGGTTTGGCTTCAATTTAGAGAATAAATTACTTAAATGTTTCATCATATCAATTTTCATTATTTAGGGCTTACATTCGTGTGAAATGATCACACAAATAGCGTGGAAGATTTAAGGATTTAATTTGTTATAATAAACAACCTCAGAATCCTAAGATGATTTAGGGCTTATCTTGTATAACCGAGCTATACAAAAGCCTAACTATAAGCTAAATATAAGGTGAAAATTTATGTTGCATAAGCAAATAATATCGAGATCCTATGACTTGGTTTAATTCTAAAGAAAGATATGTTGTTGTGGGTCCTATTGTTGTGTTTAATTGTAAAGAAAGATATGTTGTTGTGGGTCCTATTGTTGTTGAAGATGGTCGTGTTGCTCACAATGCTAGCTCCAATCTCCTCATCATGACGAGTTTAAGTTTTCTAATGTGTCAGGTTATAATGTCAAATCAAATGTCCCTATGGTTATGGTTCTTTAAATGTTATGGGAAATATTAAAGTTGATTAGAACGACACTGGTTAGGATCCTACGGTTTCCTCGTTCCGGTACCACTATTTCCTATTAAATTGACTTAGTCCAAATGAATTTACTAAACTCAACTCTTATTAGATTGACTTAGTTCAAATGAATTTACTAAACTCAACTTAATGAGTTCCATATTTTCATTCAAACCGTAGGAAGCCTCGTTAGCAACATTTGGTTACCTCCTTTGAGGGATTCTGAGAGATTCTTGATCATCCGATAGGGACGTCTTAATTTAGTTGCAATTGTTATTTTGTTGTGATGTTTGTTATTAAATTTTGAGTTGTCTATATTTTGAATATTGTGGCAGTGAATTTTATCTTGGTTGATTTTAGCTTTGTTTTGGTTTTGTGGCTATCCTAGCAATTTTGGTTTTCATGCAGGGTGAGATCGTTATTTAACAGGCAAGTTTTATAAGTATAAAAGTACCGTGTGGAAAATATAAGAAAAGACGATACTGCAAACTTTAAATGCGTACCTGGCGGGTCTTCTCGTTCTACTACCTGAAAGGTTAATACTTGTAAGGTATGTAGATAATGATGCAGGAAAGCTTAAGTAGCAAGAGTACATGAAGGTTTAGCTACCAAACCCTATGCTATGATTTTATTGGATCTTAGAAGATCCTACTGGATAGTTTTAGAACAAAATATAATAGGTTCAATTTATTCTTCAAAATATCCAGAAGGTTTCAAAGTGTTGAGGGAATGACCCTGAACCAATTTAAGGCTCTCTTGAATTATTTCGAGTTTGATTTGAACTTTTCATATTGTTCTATTAATCATCTGAGGATGAAGTGTGACGTACTCATAACTTAGTGAAACTTGATAATTTAATTATCTCAATAATAGGACACTGAATTAATCAATTGATGTTTCATTTAAGAGTTATGTGAGTGAGTGCCCTTGAGGCAAGTTTAGGTCATTTAAAGATTATGGTGCCCATAATTAAAGTCAGACTTGTAGTGTTTGTCGATGTTATTTTTCAATCATATAATTTTCTAAATCCAATCAATTGAGTTTAGATATTGAGCTCAGGCCACTACCAAGCCTTTAACAATCATAATGGGTGAAATGGTGTTCATCAAAGTTTTTTTTTAAATGATGTGCATCCTTATCCAATAATAAAATCATCCTCAACTTTAGGCTTAACAGAAGTAAATCATCATCTTTCTAGCTTAAGCCCCTTACTTAAGAATCATTTGGTTTCGATTAACTTCCAACTCCTGAAGATTAGGAGATTTATAATCTTGTTGACATTGTGCAAAGGTGGTGAGTGGGTTTCTTCCCTTTAATCTCATTGTGTTTCAATCATCCAAACAAATTCATTAAGATCAAAATTACCAACTTTACCTTGGTTAATCCTAAATTTTGATTATGACACCAAAGTCTAAAATTACCACTTTGCCCTTGGGCACTTCACCTCATAACTCATTAACCACAACTCAAATGACTTTGAGGGTTTAAAGTGTCATATACATGAGGTAATTATAATGTTAAAGGAGAACATGTGGACCTCTAAAAATTTTAATTTAATTTAGATAATTATTTAAATTTAGAAAATAGGACTTTCAAAGGTTAACTTATTTAATTATCCAAAATAAAGTTTGTATTTATGGAAAAGTTATTAGAGGTCTTCTAAGGTCAGAGAAACACTTATGCAAGATTTCATGATTTTTTAAATAAAATTAGTATTATTATTTACTTTTTAACCAATTTCAATGATTAAATTAAACATAAAGTAATATTTTAATTAAAAAAATCATTTTTATATTTTTAATAGACTTATCTAAGTTCAAGAAACTCAGAGAATCAAATTTTATATTTTTTTGTTCTTTAATTTATTTAATGTAATTATTTTAGTGATAAAATAGAGAAAATTCCTTTTAAGCCACAAAAATTCATTTTTTGACTTAGGAAAATTAAGAAAAATGTCTTAATGAATTCTAAGTGACTCGAGTGCAATTAGGTACATTTTGAATCATTTTTGATATTTTTGAAAATTTTGATTATTTTGATTATTTTTAATTCAAAATATCACTTAAAAATGAAATATTCTTGCAAAAATATATTTGTTTTTTATTAAATGCCCCTCATCATAAGAAATTCAGAAAACCAAGTTTAATAATTTTTCTTATACAAAAATACAAGGTTTCCTTAGAAAATCCATTCTAGTACTTGAACTTCATCGAATAATTTTCAAACTTTTACAATGAAAAAACATGATTTTTATGAATAGTGTGGAATTGATTTTGTCAATTTTTGATAAGTATTTAATTTACATGAATTAGTACAAGATATTTATGTTTAATTAATTATATAAATTCACAAGATAGTTCAAAGTATCATGACATTTTTTATAGACTTTCCACATGAAACCTACCAAAATTACACCCATAAATTTCCAAGTGATATTTTGATTTATATAATTAAAATAAGCCAAAAAGGCCACTTTAGCTTGAAAATTAGGGCTATAAGCATAGAGATGCCCTCTGACCTTGGAAAAATCAGAAGACATGTGTTCTATGATGGGGAATGAACCCTCAAAAGTTCAAGCCATGGTGAACAATATTTAATCATGGAGAATTAAAATACTACAAAGGGTATTTAATTCATTAAAAATTTGGGAATAAGAAATAAAAATTAATTTTTATTCCATATTATTCTCCTTTTGTTCATTGAGAAAGAGGGTTGTTTTCTTTTATTGTTATGATTTTTATAGAGAAAGATATGGATTTTTAAAGTTTAGAATTAAAATAATTCCAAAATCCCATATTTTTCTACTTATCCATGCAGCGTCACCTCAACCTCATCCGCTCCAAAGGCTCCACAGGTCGCGCTCCACGGGTCGCTCCGCCATTTGACACTGCCAGCCACGTAGCCTCCACGCGGACCGCGCTTTATGCGCTGAGGGTTTGTCCGGCTTGATCTCCTCTGTCCATTAAATACACGCGTGATCAGATGACTCTCCGTTATCATCCCCAAGTGACCTAACCCGTGAGCCGTTCACAAACCTTAACATATCTACCTAGACTCAACCAAATCACATGGAGTTTGTTCCTAAACATTTATCTACTCAAAACGAGTACATCTATATGGTTTATATGGTATTAAATAGAATAAATACGTATGGAGAGTTAAAACAAGCTCGGTTTAGGGTTAGAGTTCAATACCTTTGTCTTAGAGGGGAGGCCTCAATCAGATGGTTGTGGTAGCTTTGATTGGGTCAAACAAACCTCTAGATGATGTCCCAAGCCTTGGTGAATGGTCTAGGTATGAATTTCATCAAAGTGATTTTTAGGTGTTAGTCTAGAGCTAAGTTAGAGGCTGTTTGAGAGGTGGCTTTTGTGGAGAATCAAATTCTTTCACTATGGGGATGGTGTGTGCACAATTAATTAGAGTTTGGTTCACTGTGGAGGAGTGGAGAGATCTGTCCTGGTTTTAGGGAAAATTTCAGTGAAGAAATTGGCTCTGTGGGGTGGCTATCAGTGGCTGAGAGCAAAGGGATTGCACTTGGGATGGTTTGGAGAAGCTCTGGTGAGATTTTGGCAGATTTTGCTTAAGGTTCCAAGCACACTTCTTTTGAGCCATGGAGAGCTCCATTTAAATCCATGGCTATCTGGTAAAGCTCAGGGCTTGGAGTTGGGCACTAAAGCTTGTTGAGGTGAAGGGAAGAAAAGCTCTAATGGCCAATGGGTGTGAGCCAAGTCAGGGAGGTTCATTTTTGGGTTTTGGACACTTGGAGCTCCCTTGGGTTGGCTATTTCTGGTGGTTGAGGAGGTGACTGGCCAGGGTTCAGTCACTTCTTGGCTAAAGGAAGTCAGGGGGTGCTTCATGATGGTTAACCCCTAAGGTTAAGCAATGATGAAGGGGATATTTCAAGTTTAAGCCAAATATGGGGTGAAATCCCTTAAATCAAGGGACCATTGCTCCATAACTCATTTTTTCTGGTTTAGGTGGGTCTAGCCTAGCCCATAGGGTGTACTTGGTGGCTGTGGTGTCATCAATTTGGTGGCTTAGGCATGAGTCAATTTTGGTGCATGGGTCCAATTTGGGTCCAAATTGATAAAAGTTGGGTTTAGGTTAAGTTAGTCATGACTTTGAGCTCAATTGATTGATCAACA
>NW_018220431.1:0-5240 GCF_001263595.1 Phalaenopsis equestris
TTTATTATCTACTTTGGCTTAGTATTTAGGTGCTTCAACTGAAGCCTACAATATATGCTTATACACAATAAATAATCTAATTAACAAGATCCACAAGTGCAACCCTAATTTGATTCTCTTCACATGCCGAAGCCCCTTCTTTCCCCTACTTTGACTAATCCCAATGATGACATAATTATCTTAATTAATCTAATTAACAAGGCATCCTTATCCGGGACACTATGGTCCTCCCCCTTGTCTCCCGACGTCCAACCTTTGCCAAAGCCACGTCCCTTCAATGCAGTTGTCATCTAATTAAATATTAATTAGCACGAAATCCGAGGCTTATCCATTAATTAGTTAATTAAGGTATATAATATACTAGCCCGAAGGCAATCAGGCAAATATTAATTCCTACCTAATGCGTCATCAAAGCCACCCATGATTTGACAAGCGGACCATTCTTGCCGGGCTCCCATTTCAATGCACGCATGCCAAATTTGCGATTTTTGGGGCTTTTACATACGTGCCCATGCAAGCCCGGTCTGTTTACGTTTGTCGAAATAGCTCGCGTTTGATTTGTTAGATAGTTTGTATTTAAATGGTTGATTAAGTAAATAGGTCGAATGCCTATTTATATGTGCCTATCAAACAAATCTCCGCCTTAGTGAATATTCAACCCACTTTGGTATAAAGAATCTCCGTGAGATTTTCTCTTAAAGGGGCTGAATATTCACCAAGGTGGAGATTTGTTTGGTAGACACATATACCGGGTGATGCATATCTCCTAAAGTGTTGGATATTCGTCAAGGTGGAGAATTGTTAGGTATGACTCATATCTAGGGAGTTGGAGTTTCTTGTGAAGAGGTGTGACTCCTGGTGAAAAGGAGTGTCTCTTGGAATAAAGGGAGTTGGGAGGAAGGAGGGCGTGATTGCAATTTTATCCGAGGGTTTGTATATGTCTGTTTATATGTGAAACCCTATGGGATGTATAGTAACTTCTCTGAAATAGTGAAACCACCGCTCGCTCCCGAGGACGTAGGCAATTCTATGCTTACTGTTTTGGTCCCTAAGCTTGCTCCTCTTAATTTTAATTTTTTGCACCATCGGGCTGTGAGTGAGAAAAACTTAGAATATCTATAACAAAAAATTTGTCGTGTGAGTTGTGAGTGTCGACTCTGTTCGTATAAATTATGGCTGGAGGTATGTATGATTCTATCTCGCTTCCGCTTATCAATTCAAATATGTTTGTAGATCGAATATGATATTTAGATGTTATATGATTATAACTCAAAATAATTCTATGAAAAATAATAGCAGGAATATATGTATTTACATATCTAAAACACACTTAAAGTTCAATTTATGCGTATATGTCATCTTATTTATGCTTGAAAAGATGTAATACTTTTTTAAAAAATTAAAATAATTACCTTTTTTTATGCAATATACAAAATTTAAGTGTTATAAATATAAAAATCAAAGTTCAGATGTGAATATATAAATAGCAAGAATTAATTGGTATGTATGTGAACGATTTAAAATATTATTCTTTAAAATCCGTGCATAAAAATTGGTGCACCAAATCACCAATCCAACCCTGCCAACAGTCATAAACAGTACAACGTAATATTGTTCATTAAATCTAGCCATGATTTGTGCCTTCTATCAAGCCAACTGATGCTGCTGGCAGCCAAATCAAGAATTAAATTTGTTAATTATATTTTAAGCATAGGATTGCTGTAGAATAAAGGGAAGAGGACCATTTAAGCATCCCAAGAAAAGGGAAGTTTGCGCCCACACCTACGAGTAGGTTATTAGGTGCTAAACTAGGGATTAATCAACTAATTATGGATTTGATTATAAATCATGATTTGGCTATATTAATTAAGTGGACGGTCAAGATGGAAGCTTGTGAGGAGTAGTGTGCTCTCTTGTCGAAACGTGGCAAATGAAATCTCCTATTGTTGTCGTAAGTTAAGTACTGATATTCTTGGTTAGGGCAACTTTTATTAATCTTCTTTATCTTCCTAAAAGAAGGTTTAGGGTGATGAAATCTTTGGTTAATTGGATATCTTATACTAGAAAAGTGGTTGCACGAATCTCGAGGAGATTTGATGCTACAGATGAGAAAAGACATATCACAGGAGGGATCATCCATAGAAGTCCTAAGGGCCCAGTTGTCCGACTTTATGCATTAAGGCTAAGGCTAACTAACGCAACCGAACGGTTAGAACCTGACTAGTTCGATCAAAAGTAAATCACATAGTGATCTAAGCCATTACCCACTATGAAACAAAAATAAGGGAGAAGCTAACCCCTCGTCTACAGTCTTCTTGAACGTCGTGCAGAGTCAATAAAATAAGTCTTAGTCATCCACAATATCTCTTCGTCTAAGAGCAGTTATCTATCGAATTACAGTGATTCGCCCTCTGCCCGATAGTATAGGTTTGCTTTGTCGACAGAAGTTTCACATTAGGGATTTAAGGTCGACGACCAGGTCTGACCTACCGATAGATATTACTTAGCTGGCAAAATCAATCTTGTTGATCCCCTATCTGCCAAAGATCAACCAACCAACAACAACAAGCTCAATTGGTCAATAGCCTCTACCGAACCTTGTCGACCGACGGGCTTCACTAGCCTAGCCAATTTAGAGTATTTATTAAGCTTAGCTGACCAACAACACCTACCAATGCCTTACCAATCAAGCCAGTTGAGCACTAGGGCAGTTAGATTCTGGGCCAACATATTTTAAATATCTATAATAACATGTACAACCCTCTCTAAAGCATGAGCATAAATGTAACTTTATATATTATACCCCTTTTCTTTATAAATAAGGGATCATTCTATGAATAAATAATTGCACACTTACTCTTAATTACAGTTCATTCCCTGTGCATCTCTCTATCTCTCCTATTCTCTTTCTCTCTCTCTTATCTTACACTATATTCCTCGAGTGTGATTTGCTGACAAATCAGGATTCAACAATTTTGCATTCCATTTATGTGTTTTAATACTATATTTATCTATATAGGGCATTTGCATACATAACACATAATTCTTATATATTTACATGTCAAATACAAAATTTTTTATACTTCCATATATAACATTCAAATTCTTGACATAACATCAATAATATCATTGTCATTATATCACTCACTTTTTAAAAGTGATATACATATTGATGCGTGCCAGAAAATTCATAGCAGTAGAGTGATGGATTATCGTCGATAAAAGAAGAGAACTAAGCAGGAAGAGACACCTCAACTTTTTACGTGGAAAACCCTTGAAAGAGGGAAAAGTCATAGGGTCTAGCCTGGTTGAAATAATTCACTATAAATGATGAGTACACGGGTCCAATCTTCCCATAAAATAGGGAAGATAGAATTACAAAGTTGCATAACAATAATCTGGCTGCAGTTCTTCATAACAACAAGTTGTAAGGGTCATTGTTGATTGTTGTGTAGGTAGTAGTCCGTTGTGAGTGTTGTAGATGGTTGCTCCAGAAGCATTGATTGACCAGAGAAGTCATATTAAGCAGTTGCAGGAACTGTGAATCACGTAGACTGTAGTTGGCGAGTATTAATGACGCTCGTAGGCCGCTCGTAGGCAGTGGGGGCCAGAGTCGGGAGCTGCATGAGCTGATGACCGCGTAAGTCCTTGGGGCAAATATTGATGACGTTCGTAGGCCGCCGAGGCCGGATTCATGAACTGTATGAGATGATGACCACGTAGGTCGTTAGAGTGAGTATTGATGATGTCTGTAGGCTGTTGGGGATGAAGTCGGGAACTGCATGAGTTGATGACCGTGTAGGTCGTTGTTGGCATATGGATCATAATGGTGAGCAGTGGTGACATCTATAGACCATTGGGACCAGAGTTAGGAATTGCATGAGTTGATGACCACGTTGGTCATAGTTGACACATGTACCGTAGTGGTGAGCTTTTGTTCCACATACGAGAGAAGGTTAATAGATTTTCCAAGTTGCGGCGTTGACTGACGGCGTCTGGTCGGCGGTGGTTGACGACGATCGGAGGCGGTCGGTGATGGTTGATGACAATCATTGATGGTCGACGACGGTCGACGGTGGTGGCTTCAACTCATTCTCAAAGCCTCAAGTTCTCTCCCAAGGCATCCCCCCCCTCTCATGGGAGGGATAGAGATTTATTTATAGTGTTCTTAGTGTCATTAATGCAGGAATATGAATAATTTTGATCGGAAGGTCCAAAGTGCTTCCTTCGATTAGTCTGCATTTTATGAACATTTGAGTGTCTTATCGATGTCAAAATTAAACAATCTTGAGCTCGTTAGATTTGTATTGTCGAGACGCTTGATTCGACTATAAACTTGTCATATTAAACATTCGTTTGATCTTTCAAATGTGTCCGAAGAACTTCTGAAAGTGGTTTAATGACTTGATATGAGCTTGATCTGACTCGGATGGAACTAACTTTTATATCATTTGGTCCATCTCACCGAGCCGGTCAGTTTGACTATAATTTGTATAAAATCAGAGTTCTGGATAACTTTTTATCAAGATTTAAACATTTTTTGCTCAAATATTATCTCGAGATTCATGTCATGCCTTATGATTCGTGTCAGAGGATGAAATTTGTTGGTGGCCTATCACATATTTTCAAGAATAGGTTCTTAATATCAATAGGTTATAAATATAAATATTAAATTTTATGTGATAGACACATAAATGTATGAAAATTATGCGGTATGTAGTAAATATGGATATGTGGCATCTCATAAATGTGTAATATATTTATTATTTTATAACCCATTAGTTCATTTAATATATTTGTATATGTTTAAGAAATTTTTATGGAACAATAAATAAAAAAATATTCTTTAATGTACGAAAAAAAATGTTTCATTTATTACAGCATGAGTTATACATAAAGTTAATGTTAAAAGAGTAGATAAGTGGGGTAGTTATACATAGAGAATAGAGAATGAACATTTAAATTTTATAAAGTCTAGTTTAATAAGATTAATGGCGATGATGATTATGATTTATGAAAATGACATGTGGAGGTATGATTTTCACATGGTGATAGCAATTCAAAGGTAACAAAGGAAGGGATTATTATGATATGATTTGAGTTAGTTTAGGAGTCCCCTCATGTAGTTGATGAAGATAAATTTTATTTTAAAAATGATGAATTTATTTCTACTTGCTGCCTCATTAATAATTTTTATCATTTTACATGAATCTCTATATATATATATATATATATATATA
>NW_018220431.1:5264-6557 GCF_001263595.1 Phalaenopsis equestris
ATATATATATATATATATTTAGCGAAAATTGTTCTCATTCAAATTAAAGATCATTCAGAGCTCCAATCTCAACAATTTTATAGTTAATCATATCATAGTACAAGACATTGAACTCGTTACTTATAGCCAAGCTATTAAACATAGCTATTGAGAACAGACTATGGACGAAGTGTCAAAAGTTCTTCAAACTCAAGTGGTATGAATCTTATTCCTAAACACCTAATGAGAAAATTCTCGACTGCAAATGGAATTACAGGATAAAACAACATTCAAATGGTTCTATTTCTTAGTACAAGGCGAGACAGTTGTTCAAGACTTTCAGCAAGAACATGTTTTTTACTACAACGAGACATTTAGTACGGTTGCCAAGCTTCCTACTATTCATATCTTCCTCATTGTAGTTCTTCATCATACTTGGAAAGTTCTTCAACTTGATGGATTCAATGTGTTTTTTTACACGATACTTTGTTCGAAGTTTTTTATTTGAAACAACCTCTTAGGTATGTTGATCCAAACTTTCCTTATCACTTGTGTTTATTAAAAAAAAATTCTATATGACCTCAAACAAGCACCTCGACAATGGTTTAATACTTTCACCAAACATTTACTTAGCTATGGGTTTGCTCACTGTCACTATGATCCTTCTTTACTTATATATAACAAGAATTTCGTTCTTTCTATCTATTATTATATGTAGATGAAATATTTTTCACTAGCAATAATAGCTCATGCATCGATGAACTTTTTACGAGAACTTCACATAAATCTTTCTATGAAAAATCTTGGAATTATTTTTTCTCTTTTAAATATCAACATCAGTCACAATACTGCTGGTTTATTTCTTTCACAAAACATTATGCTACTGACATTCTTGAGAGAGAATATATTACAAATTGCAATACCCTTTCGAATCCACTGTCGTCTACTAATAGAACTGTGCCTGATGATCAACAACTTTTTGACAATTCCAAACATTACAAGCATCTTATCGGTTCCCTCCAGTACCTTATTCTAACTTTTTTAGATCTCAATTATGCCATCAATCAAGTCTCGCAACATCTTAATGAACCATTAAACATTCATTTTTCAGCTACTCAAATGGGTTCTACGATATATTAAGGGCACTCTTGATCTCGGGTTACCTATTCAAAGTTACCTATTCAACAAGGTCTACTCGTTCTTTGTTCTTATCATGATGCTAGTTGGGCAAGTGATCACACCAATCATAGGTCTGTCACAAGATACTATTCTTTTCTGGGCAGCACTCTCATCTCCTACTAAGTTCTAAACAAC
>NW_018220432.1:0-642 GCF_001263595.1 Phalaenopsis equestris
TGCTCTTGCTCTCTCTCATCTCTTCCACACCCCTCACTTCAATCTCTATCTATCTCACTCTCTCTCCGTCTTACCTAAATATTTCCCTCTCTGTCACTCACACTCTCTCTACCTCTTTTTATCCCTCCCTTTATCTCTCTCCCTCCCAACCTCCCTCCCCAACTCACTCTATCTCTCCCTCACTCCCCTTCATTCTGTCTGACCCTTCCTCCTCTCTTTCCTTTTTAAACACTTATCATACTCTCTTTATCCCTTTCTCCTTTACCATCTCTGTCTTACCTCTCTACAAATCTCTCTCATTCTTTTACCTCCCTCCATTCTATTTCTCCTCCACTCTTTACCTTTAATCACTCTCTCCTTCTCTTAACCTCCCTATCCCGAGCTCCCTCATTCTTTACATCTCACTCTCACTCTCTTGTGCCCTCTCCTTCCCTTCCTTCTTCCCCCTTACCTCTTCGACCTTCTCTATCACTCGTTCACTCTTCCACTCTTTCCCTCTCTCGCTCTGCCTTTAATCTCTCTCTTTCTATTCAATCTCTTCTCTATCTTTCCTTCTTTCTCCCACTCTCTGTACTCTCTCCCTTCCTGCTCTTTCATCTCTCTCTTCTCTCTATATATTTACCTCCCTCTCTTTCTCTCTCT
>NW_018220433.1:0-226 GCF_001263595.1 Phalaenopsis equestris
ATTGCCCACTGAATCACTTCTTCCCCACACTTAAGTTGGTGCCTTGCCACCATGGCATGCCCTGTTGGCCCTGTTGGACACTAGAGCCTCATCTATAAATAAGACCACCCCCACAACTAAGAAGAGCTATGTGCACAAACCTTAACAAAACTCTGCAAAAAATTCTCCCATACCTCATAGCATCCTTTCGACACTATTTAGGTTTGAGAAGTTGCCCGTAAGAATT
>NW_018220434.1:0-847 GCF_001263595.1 Phalaenopsis equestris
CCAATGATGAAAGAAGTAGTCAAGAAGAAAATTCTAAAATGGTTGGACACCAGAGTTATATATCCTTTTTTGGATAGTGCTTGGGTAAGTCCAATTCATTGTGTTCCTAAGAAAAGAGGGGGTGACTGCTGAAGCATAAGAGAAAAATGAATTAATACCTATCAGACAAGTTATTGGGTGGCATATTTGCATTGATTATAGAAAATTAAACACTGCCACTAGGAAAGATCACTTCCCTTTACCATTTTTAGACCAAATAGTGGAAACTTGCTGGGCAAAATTTTTTTTATTTTTTAGATGGATATACCGGCTACCATCAAATTCATATTGCTCCTGAGGATCAAGAAAAGACAACATTTACTAGTTCTTTTGGAACTTTTACTTTTTGAAGAATGCCTTTTAGATTATGTAATGCACCTGCAACATTTTGGAGATGTATGATATCTATATTTAGTAAGTTAATTGATGATGGAATAGAAGTGTTTATGAATGATTTCTCTATATTTGGAACATCATTTGACGCATGCCTAAATTATCTTGAAAAATTTTTGGATTTTTGCGAAAGAACTATTTTAGCTTTAAATTGGGAGAAATATCAATTTATGGTTGCAGGAGGTTTCAAAAAATGGTACGGAAGTAGACCCTGCAAAAATTTAAGTTATATCTAAATTAACACCTCCTACTAATGTAAGAGGGGTTGAAAGTTTTCTTGGATATGTTGGTTTTTACAGGTGTTATATTAAAGATTTCTCAAAAATTACCAAACCTCTATGCCAACTTTTAGAAAAGGACAAGAAATTTGAGTTTACTGAAAACTGTTTAAATGCCTTTGAGTTATTAAAAAAAA
>NW_018220434.1:1001-1519 GCF_001263595.1 Phalaenopsis equestris
AAAAAGAGTTACTGGCTATTATGTATGCTTTTGACAAATTTAGATCTTATTTAATTTGGACTAAATGTGTTGTGCACACTGATCACTCTGCTATTAAATATCTGATGCGAAAGAAGGATGTCAAACCAAGGTTAATTAGATGGACACTTTTGATGCAAAAATTTGATTTTCTGGTTATTGATAGAAAGGGAACTGATAATCAAATTGCTGATCATTTGTCGAGATTAGAATATCATGAATTATCTGACACTGGCAATAAAATTACGGACCGCTTCCCTGATGAACAACTATATAATATTAATGAGTGGAAAATACCATAGTATGCTGATATTGTTAATTATATTGTAAGTGATATTTTTCCACCTATGCTGGCATTGCAACAATAAAGAAAATTCATTAATGATGCAAAAGCATATTATTGGGATGAGCCTTATTTATATAAATAATGTAAGGATCTAATTATAAGTAAATGTGTAATTTATTAAGAAACTGAAATAATTATTCAGAAATGTCATGAT
>NW_018220435.1:0-377 GCF_001263595.1 Phalaenopsis equestris
TAGACTTAAGATGGGTTAAGTTTAATTGGGTTTAAAGGTTCACTAAACATAATTTTGGTAAGGTTATATTTATTAATTGGACTTAATATGGGTTAAGTTTAATTCGGTTCAAAGGTTAATCAAACCTAATTTTGGTAAGGTTTCATTGATTAATTAGACTTAATACGGGTTAAGTCTAATTGGGTTCATGGTTAATTAAATCTAATTTAGGTAGGGCGTAATTGATTTATTAGACTTAAATTGTGGTTAACTCTAATTAGGTTTTAGTTTAACTAAAAAATATAGGAAAGGTTTAACTGATTAATAAGCCTTAAAATGGGTTATGTCTAATCTGGTTCAAAAGTTAATTAAACCTAATTTAGGAAAGGTTTATTTGA
>NW_018220436.1:0-1598 GCF_001263595.1 Phalaenopsis equestris
GCAATTTGATTATCAATTCCCTTTCTATTAATAACTTTAAGATCAAATTCTTGTATCAATAATATCCATCTAATCAACCTTGGTTTGACATCCTTCTTTTGGATTAGATATTTAATAGCTGAGTGATCAGTGTGCATGACCGACCTTTTTATTTTTGCAAATCGACAATTACAAGAATTTGATGACACTACTAGAAGATTTAAATTCCAGCAACGGTGTCAAAATCTTGACTGCGACTTTATGTATATGTGTTTGATTTAATAAAGATATATAGATATAATATTCTATAATATCAAAGTCGAATTTGTCAACGCAATTATACGTATCGCTCAAGTAATATAGGGCTCTAATGGAGTCCTAGTTATTGAACCCACAGGGAGAAATAGAATACTACGGACTAAGGCTTAATAAAAAGTAATACTTCAATTACAACGACAGCAATCAATTTGCTTATCTGTCACTAATAGGCAATTGAAATAAGTAGATAATTTGGATAACTAATTAATAACTAATGATAGAAAGTAGGGTTTAATTTGTGATATTCAATATAAAAGAAAGCATCCTTCTCCTTGTCAAGAAATTATAGTGAATGGATAAAATGAATTAGTTCAATTTATATTGTGTCAAATAGGAGCATACCTTCTTTACTCTTTGGTCCAGGTATAAAGAACATTGACTAATCCTATGCTTGGTTACTGATTCTGCTGCTAGGCTGGGAGGATACCGGCTCTCATCCCACGTTCCCCTCACCTGAGGGCTAACATCTACACATCAGTACCCAAACGATAGGACCGAATTGGGGATTTTAGTCTGTCACTCTAAAATCTCCAATTCTACGCCCGATAGTAATGTTTCCCTATTTATTTGCAGCCAACTTTTAAGGGCTTTGACGTCCCTGAATCTTGAATGTAATCTTTACTTTAGTCGTAAAACTCAATAGGTTTTAACAAATCAATTGACCAGATTTAAAGTAAATTAAGATTGAAGTGAAAAGATCATCACAATTTCTTAAACATTTTCATGGGTTCACCAATTCAAATCACCATTTCACAAATCTCGAGATAAGGAGAAAGACAGAAAACTACTTAGAACTCATAGGGAAAGCACAACATAACTTGGAATTCATAATAAAATCAAAGCCATACAAACTATAACAAGTAAATAACTTATCTCTAAATTTCTCCCCAAGAACACTCCTCGAAGTTCCTCTGAATCTCTTCCTTTCTTTACAGCACATAGAATTCCTCTTCAAAGTAGTAAGGAGGAAGAAATCTCTCACTTTCCTTCCAATCTTACAATTTCTTGAAGAATTCCTCACAGTTACACGTTCTAGCAAGCTTTCTACGTACTAATGAATCCTTTCTAACCTCCAGGACTCCAAAAGTCTCACTATTTGCGGCCAAAATGTTCTCTTTAAAGATGTGGATGAGTTTTCCCAAGAGTTGCTTATGCACCCTCCAAAATCCGGCCTTATCCATTGTACAAGTACACATAACCGTCGATCCCGCCGTCGATGGCCTCGATGGCACCGTCGGCGTACTTCTGGAGAATTTGTCCTGTAGGCTCGGGAAAAGCTCACCGTCGGCGGCGTCGATGGC
>NW_018220437.1:0-2405 GCF_001263595.1 Phalaenopsis equestris
GCATTCCTCATCAAAATCAAATTTTGTATCTTTTTATAAAAGTTGGCTTAACAACTTAGTTATTTTTGAAAAAAAAATTTGTAGCGCCTGTAAAAACCAGCATGTCCTAGAAAACTTCTCACCCCTTTAACATTAATAGGTGGTGGACTTCCATGATATTTTCAAAAATTTTATGCCCAAGTACAATTCCTCCTGCAATCATAAATTAACATTTTTCCCAATTTAGTACTAAGTTGATTTTTTTTACATAATTTCAGAACTTTTTCTAAATTATTTAAACATAAATCAAATGAAGTTCTGAATACAAAAAAAAAAAACATCCATAAATACTTCCATTCCATGTTCAATTAAATTACTAAAAATTGACATCATACATCTTTGAAATGTCATAGGTGCGTTACATAGTCGAAAAGACATCCTATAAAGAGCAAATGTTCCATAAGGGCTTATAAATGTTATTTTCTCTTGATCTTCTGGAGCAATCAAAATTTGATGATACCCATTATATCCATTTAGAAAACAGTAATAATTGTTTCCAGCTAATCTATCTAACATTTGGTCTATAAAGGGTAAAGGAAAGTGATATTTCTTGGTGGCCATGATTAACTTTCTATAATCAATACAAATTCACCAACCAGTAACTTGTCTGATAGGTATTAATTCATTAGTATCTTTTATTTCAACAGACACTCCTCTTTTCTTAGGAACCGAAACACAGTGAATTGAGCTTACCCATGCACTATCTGAAATAGGATATATAATTCCAGCATCTATCCATTTTAAAATCTCTTTTTTAACAATTTCTTTCATTATTGGGTTTAATCTTCTCTAAGGATCAACTTTAGGTTCATATTTTTCATCTAATAAAATTTTGTGCATACAAATTGAAGGACTAGTTTCTTTAATATCTGTTAAAGTCCATTCAAAAGCCTTTTTATACTTGTTCAACATTTCTATCAACTTTTGTTCTTGAATTTTAGTTAACTCAGAAGATATAATAACAGACAATGTAGATGACTCTCCTAAAAATACATACTTTAAATGGGCAGGTAATATCTTTAATTCAAGTTCAGGTGATTTAATACTTGAAGGAATAAGATTTTTACTATCGTTTTCCAACAAGTCTAACGTTTCAAATTTGCCTTGAATATAATCCAAATCTTCTCCTTTTATTTCATCTTCATTCTAAAACATTTCTCCTTGCTTAATTTATCTTCACACACATTCTAAAATTGTTCATTACTCAGATAATCAGCTACTTCCATGCTAAAACATTCATTATCTTTTTCTATTGCAGGATATTTCATAGCTTTTGCTATATTAAATTTTACTTCTCGATCATTAACTCTCATTATTAATTCTCCTCTTTTCACATCTATTACAACTCTTCCAGTTGTAAGAAATGGTCTCCCTAAAGTAATAGGAATCTCTTTATCTTCCTCCATATCCAATACTGTAAAGTCTACAAGAAAAATAAATTTATCCACTTTTATTAGCACATCCTCTATAACTCCTTTTGGATAAGTTATTGATCGATCAGTTAACTGAAGAGTTACAGTAGTAGGGGAAATTTCTCCTAAATCTAAATATTTAAAGATCGATAAGGGCATAAGATTGATACTCGTTCCTAAATCACATAAAGCTTTTCCATAAAAATTTTCATCAATTGCACAAGGTATAGTAAAACTACGATCTTTTAGTTTTTCACGAAACCTTTTCTGAATAATAACACTACACTCTTCACTGAGTGCAACGGTCTCATGATCTGTAAACATCCTTTTCTTATTTAGTACATCCTTCATAAATTTGACATAACTTGGCATTTGTTCTAAAGCTTCAACAAAAAGAATATTTATCATTAATTTCTTAAGGATTTCCAGAAATTTTGTAAATTGTTTATCTTTATTTTTCTGCTTCAGTCTTTGAGGAAACAGAAGTAATGGTTTTTCTAAAAGAACCCGTGTTTGTTCATTTTCATGTTGATCAGTTTCCATTTCTTCCTTCTCTTCATCAACTTTAGTTTCTCTTTGGATCCTTATTTCAACTTTTTTTCCACTTCGTAATTGAGTAGTTTTAATTTGCTCTTTATTTTGATCTTTTGGATTAACTTCCACGGTACTCGGAAGAATTTCAGAAAGTCTGTTAATATGTGCAGTAACAATATATCCTAATTGATTTTCAATATTTCTAATAGCAGCCCTTTGATTTTGTATTTGATTTCCCATATTCAACATCACTTCTTCCATCGTCAACTTCTTTTTCTTAACTTGTGGGTTAGGATTGGAGTTAAATCCTGGAGGATAATAAGGTCAAAAATTAGGATTTCCTTGATTGTTCAGATTTTTGGATGGATTCACTGGATTGTTATAGTTATTCTAACTAAAATTAGGGTGATTTTTTCATCT
>NW_018220438.1:0-204 GCF_001263595.1 Phalaenopsis equestris
CAACTTTCTCACTGATGGGAAAGGAACATGGAAAAAAAAGCAGCGAGAACGAGTAAGTTTTTCCGCTTCCATGTTGAATGCCACCTCTAAGGCGTAGCAATATTTCATTTCCTTTACTCTGTTACCGATTTATCACCATAGTGAGGTAACTAGAGATAAAGCTATTCTGAATTTCTGTATTCAAAATAATAGAACTATAAATGT
>NW_018220438.1:437-1589 GCF_001263595.1 Phalaenopsis equestris
GTTATGACCTTCCACCTTCTAGTTCCCCTACCCTCTCTGATTTGATGAATGAGTTGAACTTGCAATGAAAGAGCATAGACTTGATAAGTGAAAGGATTGGAGGTTTAGGAGTTGACATGACTATGATACTGAGTACCTGCAGAAGCATTCAAATTTTGAGGTAGCCTATTATGAAGCTTAGGCCCAACACTACAGAGGTGAGCCTGATGTTACGTTTCCTGAGTGCCCTAGATATACTTAGTACCAGCCCAAATCCACCTCCTGATCAAGGAGATGAAGATATAGCTTGGGATTTTAATATTGAATGAAATTGATGTACTTAGGTTTGTATTTTTATTTTTGTGATCTTTTATAGTAGAAATGGATGTTTGGGTATTTGGACTTTCATTTTTATTATTCTGTGTACTGGGATAATTTTAATTTTTGTTATATAGTTAGTGTTATAGTTTAATTTGCATGTGTAGTTTAATAGATGTTGAGTAGTATTGTGGATTGTACTGTAATGTGATTTTTATTTTCGCATTTTAATTTTAATTGTATTGTTTACTATTGTGTTTGTGTTAGAAAATGTTGAGCTTGTTTTAGTTTCATACTTATTTCAAAATTTCATTACCCAGAAATTCTTCTAATGATTTATATGTATAGAAAGCTCCTAATATTACAGACGAGGTGAAGTAAAAATTTAAGAAGGCCTGCAGAAATTTCAGAATAATGAAAATGCCTACATAACTAAGGTATGATTTATATTTATAGTTTTTCTTTCCACGTGTATTATTTCATATTTAAAAATTTAAGTTTAGGGGAGGAAAGAAAAAGATTAACTATTAGATGTCCTCTATTTCAATATTTTCAAAAATTATTTATATGATTTCATGTAGTAAATTTAATTCAGGTAACTATATTTTTGTAACTTTTTAAGCATTATGGTAGATTTAAAGAAATATTTTTGTAATAAAAATTAATTTTTGTATCTTAAGATATTTAGTATAAGAGAATAAGATTATAGTTAACTATTTAAAGTAAAGAAAATTATATTTTGAAGTATTAAGAATCTGGAAGTTCATTTGAGAAGTGGGAAGAAAAAATTGGGACTCTATGATGTAAAAACTATGAAATGTTTATAATGTAAAGGAATGCTTTGAGTTTCAAATT
>NW_018220439.1:0-455 GCF_001263595.1 Phalaenopsis equestris
ATAAACTCGGAAAAGAAGAAGACATAATAAATACGATTGTAAATATCAACGAAGACTGGTAGAAGCTATTGATGGAATATTTGCATACTGGAAAGCTGCCAGAGGATAAGTTCGAGGCAAATCAGATTACAAAGAGAGCTTTGTCATACGCTCTCATAAATGGTGTTCTCTATAGGAGATCGTTCGATCAAATGTGGCTACGGTGTTTGAGCAGAGCCGAGGTACAGGATATTGTCAAAGAAATACATGCCGGATTGTGTGGCGCTCACCAGTCGGGACCAAAAATGAAAATCATGAAAATCAAAAAAACTCGGATATTATTGGCCAGCAATGATGTTCGATTGTATGGATACAACAAAAAAATGTCACCAGTGCCAGATACATGGAGTGGTCTTACACCAACCACCGAATGTGCTACACCCAACTATTGCCTCGTGGCCATTCGAGTGTTGGGG
>NW_018220439.1:478-837 GCF_001263595.1 Phalaenopsis equestris
ATAGATCCTCCATCCTTAAAAGGACATAAATTCATACTTGCAGCGACAGACTACTTCTCTAAATGGGCATAGGCAGTTCCACTACGAGAGGTTACAGCTCAGCATGTCCTACAGTTCTTCAAAGACCAAGTCGTTTATCATTTTGGTGTACCGCGAAGAATTATTTCTGATAACGGGACAGCTTTCAGAAATAAGGGATAGACTGGAGATACTCCACAATTTATTATCCGAAAGCAAATGGGTTAGCTGAAACCTTCAACAAAACACTTGTATAATATTTGGAAAAAATACTCAATGAAAATAAACGAGGATGGCACAATAAAATGCTAGGAGCTCTGTGGGCCTACCGAACAACGTTC
>NW_018220440.1:0-394 GCF_001263595.1 Phalaenopsis equestris
ATACACACACAGAATGAAGGAACGAGACACAAAAAGGCAGCACCTCCCCGCTCAAAACAAAATTCGGTAGAACTCCCCGAAATGGGGTTTTTATAGCAGGAGAGGGAGGAGGAACAACAACATCGCTTACCTGGGCGGTGAGCCGAGCCAAGGAAGCGACAAACCTCGCGTGAGGAGATAGACGAAGCTCGGTTGCAGGGGGCAGTTCGCGTGGCACGGCGCGGAAGGCTTTCGTGACCAAGAGGGGACCGCAAGCCGAATCTTCGCGATCGTCCCTGGCTAGGGTTCGCGGTCGGAGACGAAGGAGACTCGGGCCGGACCGAGCGATCGAGAGGAAGGCTCGGGCGTGCGGTGGATTCGGGTATTTAGGGATTTAGGAATGTAAAAGGAAGAT
>NW_018220441.1:0-3513 GCF_001263595.1 Phalaenopsis equestris
CCTTCATGAAAGTTGTTCATCATGATGTTCTACACTAAACACAACAATAAATTCAGACTTAGCCCATGACTGGCCCAAGTTTGACCCAAACTTAGCTCAACATGCTTAAAATAGGTCAAAAATAAAAAATCCACCAAATTAATTAACCAATTGACCTCAAAATGACTTTCACCCTTCATGAAAGTTGTTCCTCATGGTCTCTTACACCAAATTCCATATTTAATTGAGCCAATCGACATGTCTAACCTAGTCCAAACAAAAGATTTGGTCATATGCACCTTCTTGGACTTATGGCCAAATCCAAACCAATTGCGCTTGGAATGGTCAAATGAGCCTTATCTAGAGTTGAGTTTAAAACCAGCCACCAACCCATGGTTAATCTTGATATTTATCTCATGGGTAAATTTTTTTTTTAATTTTTAAAGGGTTAAAGAGAGGGTTAAATCAAAGTACTTGCTATACCACATGTCAATACCCTATGGTGCCGTTTTTACTGCTCATTATAAGCTTTAACCATGACCCAACCCTTGGTTAACCACTTTAACCCAAGCTAAAGCCCAAAACCGTGAGTCCCCACATGGCCAATACCCAAATTCATGCCAAGAAACCACCTCAGCCTAAATTAAGCTGAGAGCTCCTCTGTTTAACGCCTAAGCAGTGGGGCTAACCCCTCAATTGGCCAGCCAAGCTTCCCCTTGGTCAATTTCTATAAAATGCCCCCCCTACGGTCATGAATAGTGTGGTAAAAAAAATTTTCCCCAAGGCCTCCCAAACTCCTCAGAGAGCTTCTCTAAGAGTCCCTTAGCACATTACAATCCATTTTCCTCTCCCAATTCCACCATAGAAATCCAATTTTGAGTTTGAATTCCTGCCCGAAACCAGGACAAACTTCAATCTGAACCTACACAGCACCAAACTTCAAACAAATTGGCTCTACACCTTCACAACAATGAAGGAATTCAAACCCCCATCAATTCCCCCTCTGAAATAGCCTCTATCATAGTTCTCAACCAGCACCTAAAATCGGTTGTGGTTGAAATCATATATAGGCCTTACACCAGAGCCAAAGGCTTCATCCCTAAGCTCTTTGGGACCCAACAAAGGTGTTAAGAATCTCTGATTGAGGTCAAACCTCTCGGAGCAAAGGTATAACCTCACTCACTCTCCCGAGCCTTTGTGAGCTCTCCATTTATGATGGCTTGATTTCATAGTATATTTACCATATAGATGTGTTTGTCTCTTCAAGACGAACAATTTAAAAAAAATCATCAAAATCCATTAAGAAACGAGAGAGATATTAAGGTTTTAAGTTGGACGGCTCTCGATTAACACCATCGGGGATGATGAGCGGATGCCGTCCATTCTCGCGTGGATTGAATGTGAGGCGGGGGAGATCAAGCCGGATGATCCTCTGGAACGATATGGCGGGCCGCGTGGCAGCTGACTCAGAAGGCGGCGTCGAATAGAAGCGCGTCGCATATCTGTTCGACGGATTCGATGATCCAGTCAGCCCTTGGTTTGAATAAATAAATAGGGGTATTTAATAAATTCACAAAATAGCCCCTAAACTTCAAAAATCCATATCTTTGCATAGAAAATTCATAAAAATATAATAAAAATACCCTCTTGCTCAGTGAATAGAGGAAAATCATATGGAATTATTTTCATATTAATTTGATGCATAAATTATTTTTAAAAAATAAATTAGCGTTAGGGGTTTTCAATTCTCCATTCATATTGGATTATCACCTTGACCCTAAATTTGTATATGTTGTAGCCTCTGTCTAAGTGCACAATTTGAGTATTTTTTCAAAGACATAGGAGATCTCTAAACAAAGATTTTAATTTTCTAAGCTTTCATACATTTTCTACTCAAATACTTATTGAAAATTGTATGTGACTTAAAAAATTCTACAAAAATTCATGCAAGTTTCCTATGGCTAGAGTAGCCCTAGAAAATAATTTCACGATTTTTAAAAATCAGAACATCACCATTTTGAGCAAACCCTAATTTGATTAAAACATTTATTTTGGAGTACATAGAGATCAAAATCACTTGGTTTTTCTTCTCCACTGTGGAACATGAGTAAGAGAACTCACCATAAAATTTCAAGGGATTTTGAGATCATTTGATATTTTTAATTGATTTTTAATGATCATCATTAAATTTAACACTTAAATAATTTTCAAAAATCAAAATATAACTTCAAAAATTATCAAACCTAGTTTTTTGAGTTCTCTGCCATTAGGGGGATTTAATAAAAATAAAATAATATTTAAAATAAAAACCTAATTTTTAATCCTTTTTTTAATTATTTTAATAATTAAAAAAATATTAAAAATTACAAAAATCACAAAGATCATAAAAATATTCTAAATCACTTCCTAAACACCTATGAAAAATTAGAATATTTTTCTGGAATTCAAAAATAAAGATATCTATTTTTGAACCTTAAATTAATTTTTTAAGGTTTAAAAATGGAATTTTCACAAAATAATTCTAAAAAATCAAATAAAAATAAAATAAAATACAAAATAAATTTCTTTGGGTTCTCTAACCTTAGGGAGATTTTCCAAAAATAAAAAAAAATATTTTTCAACACTGAAAATATTTTATTTTTATTAAAGTCCCCAAAACTTCAATTAATTTTAATAAATCACATAAAATTCAAAAAATTATGAAATTTTGGCCAAATGACTCTCTCATCTAGGGCTAGTTCACATAAAAATTTCAAATGATTAGGAGTTATCTTGATTATCTTTTGGATATTTCCTTCAAAATGCACATTTTTGCATGAAAATAATTATATAAATAAAATTATATTTTGAAAATCCACAATTTCTCCTCTGATGTCTTAATTGACTTATCAGTAAGGTTATCTAAAAATTTCAAAGTCATTTGACTTAAATTATACAAATTATGAAAGTTTGGACCTTTAGGGGCAAAATTGTAATTTTGGATATTTTGGCCTTAATGATCATTTAGGCTTAACCAAAATGGAAAATGGGTAATTTATGATATTAATTAACTCATTTGATGATTTGCAATAAAAAATGGGCTTAATTGATAGAAACCCACTTCACTTTGCCAAATTATAAGATATATGAATAATTCCCATAATTATCAAAATTTTGGAAATTTCATCAATTTTTGAGTTTAGGGACATGACTTTGGAAATTAATGATTTCACACCCCTAAAATGATATTTAAAATAATATTGATAATGACCACTTAAAGTTTTAAATCATTTCAAAATTAATACATTCACACTCACTTAGGTCTAAAGGACTTAGTGGTGAATTTAAACCAATACTAAAACTTGATAAAGAGGATTAGAAAAATCAACATAATTAAACTTCTTTTAAACACCACAAGTCCAATTAGGACTAAAAATTTGGTTAAGTGTCCTTAAATACACTAATTTTCCCCCTTTAGGGTCTTCACCAACATAATCTTCAAATTAAAAGACAAATGACATTCACCCTATTCTTAGGGATAATCAAGACATCAAT
>NW_018220441.1:4077-5029 GCF_001263595.1 Phalaenopsis equestris
ACGAGGTTTCCCATGGTCTAAATGAAATTATGGAACTCATTAAGTTGAGTTTAGTAAATTCATTTGGACTAAGTGATTCCAATAAAAAATAGTGGTACCGGGACGATGGAACCGTGGGATCTTGACCAGTGTCGCTTTAATCAACTTTAATATGCCCATAATAAAATTTAAAGAACTTTAACCATAGGGTCACCTTATTTAACATTATAACTAAATGACCTAGAAAACTTGAACTCTGCTACAACGAGGAGCTTGGAGCTTACATGGTGGGCAGCCCGGCCATCTTCAACAGCAAGAGGATCTACACTAATACATCCCTTCCTTAGCTTTAAACAACAAAGCCATAAAATATCAAGGTTGTTTTCTTAGTGCAACATAAATCCTCAAACACATCTTTTAAGAATTTGTACAATCCTGTTGTACAATCTAAGCCCTAATTCGCCTTAGGATTCTGAGGTTGTCGTTCGTCATGACCTAAATCCTCACATCTTCACAGTTATTTGTGCTGATTGCTTCACACAAATGTAAATCCTAATAAATAAAAAATTATAGGATGAAACATCTAAATGATTTCTCCTAAATTAAAGCAAAATAATAGGATAGCTTGGGAAGTCACCGAAGTTCTCCTTCGGATCCGTGACATCCTCTAGTTTTTCCTCCTTTGGACTCCAAAACAAAATGTTCCAAATTTGAACCAATCTCCCTTTACACTTCTTAGCCAGATATCTTTGAAATGTTCTTAACATTTGAACTCCTTGAAGGTATTTTTTCTTGATTTTTATCGAGAGTATTCTTAGGTAACTTCAGTTATCTAAGATATAATTAACTATAGGGGCTTGCCCCTATAGGAAGCTTATCCCGAACCCAGCACAATATAAACCCTATTTAATTCATTATAGGGGAACTTGTCGGCCAATACATTGGTTTCGCAGACCAAACAGATGTCATAACT
>NW_018220441.1:5086-7873 GCF_001263595.1 Phalaenopsis equestris
GGATAGATACAGGATTTGAGGTAAAGCGCTCTTTCATTTAAACTATGAAAATTATGGGGTCAGTTTGACTTCATCTTCTTCAAAACTAAAATTTTTTAAAACATCCTTCCGAATCGGGCAACGAGATTTCAATTCCGATGACCGACAACTTCTTATGGGCAAACCCCACACCAAAAATAGTGCCGACAATCACATAAAGCTTTTCCACATAATCTTTTTCCAATTACACAAGGAATTGTAAAGCTACAATGATCTTTAAGTTTCCGAGGAAATTTTTTCTGAAGTATAGCGCTGCACTCCTCACTTAGTGCAACTGTCTCATATCGCCAAATTTCATTTTCTTGTTTAATATTTCCTTCATAAATTTTGCATAACTTGGCATCTGTTTCAAAGCTTCAGCGAAAGGAATATTTATTGTTAACTTCTTAAGTACGTCCATGAACTTTGAAAATTTCTTATCCAATTCATGTTGTCTAAGTCATTGAGGAAATGGAGGTGATGGTCTTTCCAAACTAGTTTTAGTTGGAGATATTAATTTTTCTAGATCCTTAGAAACACGTTCTTCAGGTCTTTTAGTTTCCTTTGTTTCTCTCACAACATCCTTTGTTTCTCTCCTTTGTTTCTCTCACAACATTTTTCTCTTTTCTAACCACATCCTTTATCTCTCTTACACTTTTTAATTGGACAGCTTCTACTCGTTCATTAGTGTTCTGTTTAGGGTTGTTCTCAATGTTCTTAGGAAGTGTTCCTTGGGGTCTATTGCTAAGTGAATTAGCAAATTGTCCCAGTTGGTTCTCTATATTTTTAATCGCAGCATTTTGACTTTGCAACTGGTTTCCCATTTGCAATACTACTTCTTCCATAAACATCTTCTATTCTCAAATTGTTGATCTTTGTTAGAGTCCTGTGGATATGAAGGTCTATAGTTTGTGTTCCTTTGATTATTCCAACTCCCATTAGGATTTGCATGATTATTTTTCTATTGTTTGTTTTATTGTTTTTTTTCTATTGTTTGTTTCCACCCCAAGTAGTATGACACCAGTTAAAATTAGGATTGTTCTTCCAACCAGGGTTGTAAAAGTTAGAATATGGGTTGTTTATGGAATTTACAGTCTCATATGATAAGTTAGAATTAATCATATGCTTTAATGAACTTTCATCACTTACTGGAGTAAATTGAGTTTGGTTCATTCCAAATTGGTCCAACTTCTTTGATATTGCAGCAACTTGAGATGCAAGAATTGTAATCACATCTGAATCATGAACACTGGCTACTTTTTTAGGATTTACACTTGTAGAGGGCCATTGAAATTTGTTTGCAGCCATATTTTCAATTAACACTTACGCTTCATCAAATGGTTTTGACATTAATGTTCCACCAGCAATAGCATCAATTATAAACCTAAGGGATTCTACTAACCCATTATAAAAAGTTTGAATGATTAACCAATCAGGCAGAGCATGATGTGGGCACTTTCTTAGGAGTTCCTTAAATCTTTCCCAGGCTTTGTATATTGATTCCCCTTCATACTGACAAAATGAGATAATATATTTTCTAAGTTTAGTAGTCCTTGAAGGTGGAAAATACTTAGTTAGGAATTTCTAAGTTAACTCCTCCCAATTTTTAATAGATCCACGTGCTAATGAGTATAACCACATTTTATCCTTATTCCTTAGTGTGAAAGGAAAAAAGCCTTAGCCTAAAAATATCGTCTGAAATACCGTTATAATGAAATATAGCACAAAGTTCTATAAAATTTGATAACTGTAAATAGGGATCCTCTAAAGGAGTTCCCACAAACTGATTGTTCTACACCAGTTGGATAATCTCAAGATTTATTTTAAATGAGTCAGCTTCTACGACAGGGTTTTGTATACTTGAGTGAATTTCATCTGTCGTAGGATTTACGTAATCCCTCAATGAAGTATGATGATTTTCCATGTTATTATTTTGAAAGTTTTCCATTTCCATTTCTAGTCATTCAAGTCCTCTTTGTATTTTTAATTTTTTCTTTTTTTCAAACTCGGGATCATAAGACACAAGTCTTGCAGATTCTTTATTTTGCATACACAACACAACAAACAATACATTAAAAATTAAACAAATAACAAATGAAATATATTCAACACAACAAAACATTTTCACGAACACCTTACTTTTCATAAAAACAAATTTTTTTCATATAAAAATACTTTTCACACAAAATAGGTTTTACTAAACTACAGTATTCCAAGTCTAAGCCTAATTATTTCAACTAAAATCCTCCTTAAGTTCTTGCCGAAGCATCCCCGGCAACGGCACCAAAAACTTGACAGTGACTTTTTATATACCTAAAAATTTAATAATTTGACATAACTACTAGAAGATTTAAACCCTCGGCAATGATGCCAAAAACTTGATGCAACTTTTAATATGCAAGAATTTATGAACCCAAATTTATATATTTATAATGATTTTGTAATGTCACAATTTCAAACGCAAGTATACATATCGCTCAAGTAATACAGAGCTCTAGGTGAGTCCCGTTTATTGATCCCACAGGGAAGCAAGGTAAGAGGTCCTTAGTTAAATCCCAGTCTACTACAATTAGTCCTTAGTTTGGAATGTCGAACAAAATGATGTTTTATCTAGCAACTACTCCTAAATGCAAGTGTTAAATGTAAATATAGTAACTATAACTAAATGCAAATATTAATTCTAAAGATAACTCTTTTTGGATGAATTGGTTTGGAAAATTTTGAGATATTAAAAACTACTATTCTTATGTAATGAATTGGATAATGTAA
>NW_018220441.1:8187-13232 GCF_001263595.1 Phalaenopsis equestris
GTAAATAAAGTGCAAGTAAAAACCATCACATTTATAATTAAATCTGCTTCTAACATGCATCACAAAATCCTAAACATGAATTCTACTCATTACAAAAGAAAAGTAAAATGAAAACAATGACATAATCTACTCATACCATTATTTCCAAATAAGAAGAGAGAGTAAGAGAAGCCCATCATAAAGCACAATCCCTTTATAACGAAAACTTCATTTAACCATAGCAAATCCACTAGATAAGTGTTTACAAAAATCAAAAGATAATAAAGAACACAATACTTAGCTTTTTCTCCTTGAAATAAACACAAATATCTCTCCCACAAAGTCTCCATTTGATCAATGCAATGCTAGAACATATCCTTACAAATTCTCTCAAAATCTCATCTCTAATCTCTCCAAAAGGGTAGAAATCTACATTTCAGAAATCTACATTAGGGTAGAAATCTACATTTCTACTCCTATTTAAAAATCCCTAAACTTTCTCCACACTTTTACTAACATTTCTTTCACAAAAAACCTTATTTTCTAACCTAAATTCATTCTTTTAAAGTGTAGGGATGAAGTTTGAAGAGTTGCAACAAGAATCCTTTCAAAAAGTATCCAAAACAAGAATCCTTTCATGCAACAAGAATCCTTTCAAAAAGTATCCAAATACGTTGAATTTTGGCCCGTAATAGTCCCGGGCACCGTCGCCGAGCTCGAGGGCGCCGTCGGTGAGCTTTTTTGTCATTTTTGGGTCTTCTCGGGTAAATCTCACTGTCAACGCCATTTTGGGAGCCGTCAGCGAGCAGACTGCGCAACTCCACCGTGTGGCATTGTTTTAGCTCCATTTCGCCCCATTTCAGTTGCGTTGTGTTTCTAACATATAGCCCTACAAAATAAGCATGAAAAAAAACCTTCCTTTAAAGTGTAATCTCCTTCAAAAATATGCAAGAAGTGTAAAAGAGATAAGCATCAAAAGACTTATCGAAGGTGATAGGGCAAATTTTCATTTCTTGCTCGTTTTTGCTCCAAATTGCACCGTTTTTGTTTCTTTTTCTCCAAAAGTTCGTAATGCATCATACCTACAATAAAAATATCAAAAATACCCTTCTTTAAAGTGCAATATCATCAAAATCAGTGTAAAATAGGTATGAAAATCTCAACATATTTTCCCTTGGTCAACACATCAGGTGTGTGAACTCCATATTAGATGTTTGGTAGAATCTGACATAGGATTTCTGTGAAACAACATGATCCAAAATTCTGGAAAAATAGTCCATGGCTAGGATGAAAATAGATGGGGATAGTGGATCTCCTTGCTGAACGCCTCTAGTAGCTGAGAAGAAATCATGGGAAGCTCCATTAAGCAAGCTGGAGTGTGAATTAAATTGCAACCATCAAGAAATGAGAGAGTAGAACTCTGTAGAGAAACCCCTGACTTTGAGAATTTCAAGAATAAAAGACCATTGAATAGTATCGTAAGCTTTACTTAGATCTAGATTGTAAATGAGATTTCCTCCTCTAAAATGATGATCTATATCCAGTAGTAACTCCTGTGCTAGCAATACATTGTTAGAGATAGATCTACCCTTGATAAATGCTGTCTGATTGGGTTTTATCAGCTAATTTAAGTGGGGTTGTAACTTGGACACAATAATTTTGCTAATGAGTTTGCTGAAAACTGAAGTCAGACTTATAGGTTTGTACTAATTCCAGTTATGACTTATAATAGGTTTAGGGATGAGGACATAGCTAGAGGAAACAAAGTAGTAGGGGAGGGGGATTCCATTGAAGAAGCTTTGTATAACATTAACCACATCTTCCTTGTAATGGACCAAGCTTTTTTGTAGAAAGAAGTTGTATATCCATCAGGACCAGCTACTTTAGAATTATTAATAGTGTTAAGGGCCTCCCATATTTCAGATTCAGTTAGAATGGAAGTTAGTTGGAGTACTTGAGTATAAACCAGTTCTTGCTGGAAGAATTGAGGATCCACTGGTGTAGAGGTGAAATGAGGTGCAGTGAGGAGATTTTGAAAGAATTCTATAGCATTCCTGGCAAAATCCTCATAGTTGTTGATCCAACATCCTTGAGCATCTTGAATCAATATTATTACATTATTACATTTTCTTTTGTACTTGATACAAGCATGATCGTATTTTGTATTTCTATCCTCTCCCATGAATCTATTGATTGCAGCCTTCTGTTTAAGAAACAATTCCAATCTTTCTGTAGCCAGAAGAACTTTTTCAGCATTTTCCAGTAGTGCAGCTTCACTGACATTTCCAGTCCCAATTTCAGCTTCCAGGGTTGCCAGATTTTTCTCAGCATTCTCTACTTCTTCATGCCTATTCCCAAAGCAGTGCCAATTCCATTGCTTGAGATAATGAGACATCTTTTTCTGTAATTGCCACAATCTGATAAGGGGGTTGGATTGCTGTGAAATTTCCAATGCTCTTTAATCAAGTTAAGAAACTGAGGATGATCAGTCCACATGTTTTGAAATCTAAAGGAGTTAGGAATTTTAGGTGGGTTGGCAGTGATAGAAACAAACAATGGTCTGTGGTCTGACCCTACTAAGAATAAGTGATGTACAAAGGTATTTAAGAATTTATGGAACCATAGATCATTGGCCAGAAACCTATCCAACCTTTCCCAGATATGTCCTCTCTTCCAAGTAAAGCAGTCTCCTTGGAATCCAAGATCAAAAAGCTTAGCAGCTTTGATGTTGTCACTAAATTGTGTCATCTTAAGGAGGTTAGGAGATCTACCTCCTCTTATTTCAGAACTTTCAGCCACACAATTAAAATCTCCTCCCACTAAACAAGTGGATGTTATATTATTTCCAATGTAGATAAGCTTTTCCCAAAGGGTTGTTCTATCATTCTTGTTCCAACCAGCATAGATAACAGTGATGAGTCCTGATTTACCAGCAGCATTAAACTAGAAATGCACAAACTGTGGATGATCCAATAGGATAGACCAAGTTATTTCTTTTCTGAAAAAGGATCCAGATTTTATTAGTACAGTTCTAGTGATAGGAAAAGCCATGAAATTGGTTTAGGATTTTTTGAGGATATTTATGAACCATAGGTTCTAGTATAGCAATGCACCATAATTTGTGTTTTCTATTGAGATGAAGGAGTCTTTTTAGAGAGAGTGGGTGAGCCACTCCCCTAATGTTTCAACAAAGCAAGTTAATCATGATGAGATAGTTTGGATCTCCCCCTTGTAAGTCATGTGAGGGAGGGAATCTCTTTTTGAGGAGTAAGAGCTCCCAGCTTCTATAACAATAGTTCCTCCTTGTGGATCAATATTAGCTTGTTTCTTCTTTTCCCTGGCTTTCTGCAGCTGCCATCCCTCTTCCAAATCTCTGCAAAGGGCAACAATATAAGGTGAATTATCATTACAAATTTCATCTACCACACTGAGAGGAGCAGGACCATTACTACAATGGTTCAGGTGTTCATTACTATGTAATAATTCATTAGTAATGATAGGATCTGTGACTGCAATAGAAGAAACTGAAGGCTTAGAGGGTTTTGGCCTTATTAGTTTCTCCAACTATTCTACTACATTTTCCATAAGATTAATGTTTTCAGAGGGAGGAAGAATCTGAATTGGAGTGGAAGGATCCTCAGGAAAACTGGGAATTGTATCTTATGGTACTGTGGCAGTCAGCTGGTCAGTGGGAGTAACCTGCTCCAGTTCAACTTCAAATGCTGGATGGTGGTTTTCAGGAATGGGTACTTCCATCACACCTTGAGGTTCATTATCAATATATTTGAATATATTTTGGTCATTAGTAGACTTTCCAATAACAGGCTTCTTCTGTGCAACAGCTGGAATTGAAGAAGGTCCTTGAGTTGTAGGATTAGTTCTGATCTTTGGATGGAGTCTGAAGCATCTAGTGTTGGAGTGCCCAAACATTTTGCAATGTGTTCAGTAATATGATTTTTTCTCCATTACAATCTTTTGCCAGTAACCATTGTGAGTTGTTCCCAACCATATTTCATCCACTTCAGGAAGGGTTATGTCTCTTTTAACTAGGATTCTGGCAGCAGAGGGTCTTGAGAGATTATAAGTTGGCACATCAAGTTTCATTAGTCTTCCCAGAGCTGTTCCTATTGTAAATAACACTTGATGGTGAAAGAAGTGTAGTTTTAGCCCTGGGAGTTTGAACCAAATAGGAACTATGGGGGGTTCCTGACTGGGATCAAATTCAGGTGACCATTTTAACAGCTTCATTGCCATTACTTCAATATACATAATCTACTTGGCAAACAGTCTGGTGTAGTCTTCATCTCTGGATACGTGAATGGAAAAATGTCTTCCATCAATTAAACCAACTTTCCAATCACTCAGGAGTTTCAAATCAGGAGTTTCAAATCACTCAGGAGTTTCAAATCTTCAAAGTACTTTCTAATTGCCTCCATCTTTGGATGGCCATATTGGAATTTACCAACGAGTGTAAATTTAAAAGAGGATGAGTGTGAGTGTATTTCAACTTCAAAGAAGAAAGCTGCCAGTTTCCCTGACTTCTTGCTTAGTTATTTAACAAAAGGAAGCTCACCATTACCTACCCCCTCATGGAAGGCAGTAGGGAACGCCATTACTTCCATTGGAAGTTAGATCTTTTACCAAACACATCAACAAATGTAGCTTTGGTCCATTGTATATTGGTATCCAAGTCAATAGGAGTGGCCATAAGATAAATGCAAATTCTCCACTAGAAAACCAGTGAAGGGTAAGAAACAACTAAAAGCCACATAATGTACCACAAGAAACCCAATGTAAATGATATGGCCCACAAAGAGTCCACCAAAAAAAACACAAAGAGACAGAAGCAATGAAACAGTAACCTCTAAATTCAAAAACTAGTGAATCCGGGAAGCAATAAATGCTACTAGAGTGTAGCCAAGAGAAGCAGCAAGGTTCAATAAACTTCTTTCGCCCAAATCCAAACAGCCAGTGGACGAAGTTGTCAAAGAGTAGCCACCAACCGCCACCATCATTTTTTTATATATATAGAGATGTTATATACAAATATATATATATATATATAT
>NW_018220441.1:21655-46694 GCF_001263595.1 Phalaenopsis equestris
GAGATATTTGTTCCAAATAGTTTTACCCCATTGCACTTCCTGCCAGCTGTACCATTTAGAAGAGATAGCTTTGGAGATGCTATGAAGCGTACTAGAATTAATCACTAAGTTCTCTTGATGTTCTCTGTTGAATGGGATTTTGGTGATACAAGCAGTAGTTGTTGGATCAAGCAAAGTCAACAATTTTGCCACTGACCAGGAGTCTCCATTCCAACAATCAGACACCAGTAGGTTAGGGTCAAAATTTTCTGGTCTGAGTGTAAGAAAATCTTGGGGGCACCACTGGTCAAGCCAGAAATGAATTTTGCCTTGACCAAGATCCCACAGGAAAGTTTTTTCAACCTTTTGTCTGATTTGGAAAAGTTTGATCCAAATGGGGGAGTCCCCCACCTTTCTTTCTACCAAATTAGGGTGGGAGTGCTTACAGTATTTCCCCTTCATGAATTTTGCCCATAAATAATTTTGCATTCTGAAATTGAGCCAAATTTTGCACATACTTATTTGTTGTAGGTGATTTAAGCCTTTGAAACCCAAGCCTCCAGCAATGGTAGGCTTAGTAGTCTTTTGTTAGCTAGCCCAATGTAATTGGTTCCTTTGTCCAGCCCAGAGGAATCTATTGAAGCTTCTTTCAATTAATAACTGGGTAGACTTCTTCATGTTTGTAACTTGGAGGATGTATGAAGGGAAAGATGTGAGAATGCTTTTTAATAGCGTAATTCGTCCACCATTGGAGAGGAAAGAGTTTGTCCAGCAGTTGAGTTAAGCATTAATTTTAGTAAGCACAACATCAAATTGTACCCTTTTGGTTCTACCTTTGATAAGTGGCACCCCAAGATAATGAAGAGGGAGGGTAGCAATGGAAAACCCTATAAATTTGCCAATCCATTGTCTAGCTACAGGATTAGTAAGTTTGCTATAAAGGATAAAGGGGAGGGAGTAGTGGAGACTAGTGTGGCATCAGATTGACTTGTAACTCTTGCTATCCAGTTAGCAGGTTTGTTGCCTTCTCTGTAATTGAAGGTGAGCTGAAGTTGACACTATTTTTTCAGTTCCTAGATTTCTGAAGTTGACACTATTTTTTCAGTTCCTAGATGGGTTTGAGCAGTTGGAGTATGTGTCAAGGAGGAGATAAGGATCCTTCAACCAGCTGGAGAAGCGAAGAACAATGAGTTTCAATCATTATATAAAACCATTTCATCTGTATAGCAATGTAGAGTGCCCACAAAAGAGCAGCTATTTCAGTTTCAAGTGCATCTTGGGCATGCATAGGGCTATAGAAAAGTAACTTGCAGCTGCCTGTGTAGTCCTTGCCTGTATAGTCCCTGAAGATACCTCCAAATCTAGCACCCTGCCCATGAAAGCTCCCATCAATGTTGGCTTTGATCCAGGGGTTTGTGGGTTTGATCCAGAAAACTTTGGATATCTTTACTATTTTTGGTGTAGAAGGACTGGTATTATAGAATATTTCAGTAGGGAATCCTCTATGTTTAAAAAGCTTGGTTAAGAAGGTTGTGTAATGTAACATAGTTAGGTGAGCATTTGGAGTACTCTCCTCATATTTGGCTTTATAAATGGCCATCCAAGTGAACCAAGTGACCACAAATCGGCTGGTGCTCAGATTAACTTTATCCCAATTAATCCAGCAATGAGGGAGGGAAGCCCAATCCAGATTCAAGAGGTTTATCTTCAGCTCTTGGGCTAGTTCTGACCAGACCCTCTGTGTGAACATACATTAAAAGAAAAGATGGTAAATTGATTCTTCATCTTTGCAACACAGATGACATCTTGAAGGTCCTTTTAGTCCCTTAAGCTTGAGAATATCATCCACAGAGAGAAGCTTGTGGAAGGTTCTCCAGATTACAAAAGACATAGAGGGGGTGAGATATTTGTTCCAAATAGTTTTACCCCATTGCACTTCCTGCCAGCTGTACCATTTAGAAGAGATAGCTTTGGAGATGCTATGAAGCGTACTAGAATTAATCACTAAGTTCTCTTGATGTTCTCTGTTGAATGGGATTTTGGTGATACAAGCAGTAGTTGTTGGATCAAGCAAAGTCAACAATTTTGCCACTGACCAGGAGTCTCCATTCCAACAATCAGACACCAGTAGGTTAGGGTCAAAATTTTCTGGTCTGAGTGTAAGAAAATCTTGGGGGCACCACTGGTCAAGCCAGAAATGAATTTTGCCTTGACCAAGATCCCACAGGAAAGTTTTTTCAACCTTTTGTCTGATTTGGAAAAGTTTGATCCAAATGGGGGAGTCCCCCCTACCAAGTTAGGTTTCTACCAAATTAGGGTGGGAGTGCTTACAGTATTTCCCCTTCATGAATTTTGCCCATAAATAATTTTGCATTCTGAAATTGAGCCAAATTTTGCACATACTTATTTGTTGTAGGTGATTTAAGCCTTTGAAACCCAAGCCTCCAGCAATGGTAGGCTTAGTAGTCTTTTGTTAGCTAGCCCAATGTAATTGGTTCCTTTGTCCAGCCCAGAGGAATCTATTGAAGCTTCTTTCAATTAATAACTGGGTAGACTTCTTCATGTTTGTAACTTGGAGGATGTATGAAGGGAAAGATGTGAGAATGCTTTTTAATAGCGTAATTCGTCCACCATTGGAGAGGAAAGAGTTTGTCCAGCAGTTGAGTTAAGCATTAATTTTAGTAAGCACAACATCAAATTGTACCCTTTTGGTTCTACCTTTGATAAGTGGCACCCCAAGATAATGAAGAGGGAGGGTAGCAATGGAAAACCCTATAAATTTGCCAATCCATTGTCTAGCTACAGGATTAGTAAGTTTGCTATAAAGGATTTGACATTTAGAAGTATTGAAGGTCATACCAGAAATATCTTGAAAGTTCATCAAACATTTGTGTAGAAGCTTAACAACATTTTTGTTGACTTGGGAAAATATAATGATGTCATCTGCATACATCAGATGTGTGACCTCCATAGTAGATGTATGGTGAAATATGGCATAGGATTTCTGTGAAAGAGCTTGATTCAACATTCTGGAAAGATAGTCCAGGGCAAGGATAAAAATAGATGGGGAGAGTGGATCTTCTTGCTGGACTCCTCTGCTAGCAGAGAAGAAACCATGGGAGGCTCCATTTAGCAAGATGGAGTGTGAATTGAAATGCAACCATCTAGAAATGAGGGTGCAAAACTCTTGAGAGAAACCCCTAGCTTTGAGAATTTCAAGAATAAAAGGCCATTAGATAGTATCATAAGCTTTACTCAGATCCTCTTTTTAAATGAGATTGCCTCCTCACAGTGATGATCAATATCCAGTAGTAACTCTTATGCCAGTAAAACATTTTCAGAGATGGATCTGCCCTTGATAAATGCAATCTGGTTGGGTTTTATTAGGTGGTTTAAATGGGGTTGTAACCTTGCCACAATGATTTTGCTGATGAGTTTGCTGAATACAGAAGTCAGGCTAATAGGTCTGTACTAATTCCAGTTAAGGCAAACAGTAGTTTTGGGGATGAGGACATAGCTGGAGGAAGCAAAGTAATTGGGATACCACTGAAGAAGCTTTGGACAGCATTAACCACATATGCCTTGATAATAGGCCAAGCTTTTTTATAAAAGGCAGCTGTATATCCATCAGAACCAGCAACTTTGGAATTATCAATAGTACTAAGGGCCTCCCAGATTTCAGACTCAGTAGGAGTGGAAGAAAGTTGAAGTTCCTGTGTATAAAGATGTTCTTTCTGGAAGAATTGAGGATCCACAGGTGTAGAAGTGAAATGAGGTGCAGTGAGGAGATTTTGAAAGAATTCTACAACATTCCTTGCAATATCCTCATAATTGTTGATCCAACAACCTTGAGCATCTTGAATCTTATGAATTTTATTACATTTCCTTTAGTACTTGATACAAGCATGATAATATTTAGTATTCCTGTCCCCTCCCATAAATCTATTGATTGCAGCCTTCTATTTAAGGAACAATTCCACTCTTTCAGTGGCCAAAAGAACCTTTTCAGCGCTTTCCAGTACTGCAGCTTCACTAATATTACCAGTCCCAATTTCAGCTTCCAGGGATGCCATATTTTTCTCAGCATTCTCCACTGCTTCATAAACATTCCCAAAGCAGTGCCAATTCCATTGCTTAAGATAGTACGCCATCTTTTTCTGTAATTCCCATAGTCTAATAAGGGGATTGGATTGTTGTGACACCTTCCAATGCTCTTTAATTAAATTTAGAAATTGAGGGTGGCCAGTCCACATGTTTTGAAATCTGAAAGAGTTATGACTTGTAGGTGGGTTGGCAGTGATGGAAATAAGCAAAGGTCTGTGATCTAACCCTACTAAGGGTAAGTGATGTACAAAGGTATTTAAGAATTCTTGAAACCATTGATCATTGGCGAGAAACCTATCCAATCTTTCCCAAATCTATCCTCTCTTCCAGGTAAAGCAGTCACCTTGGAATCCAAGATCAAAGAGTTTAGCAGCTTTGATGTTATCATTGAAATGTGTCATCTTGAGGAGGTTAAGAGCTCTTCCCCCTCTTTTTTCAGAGCTTTCAGCAACACAATTAAAATCTCCTCCCACTAACCAAGGGGAGGTTATGTTGTTACCAATGTAGATAAGCTCTTTTTATAGAGTTGTTCTATCATTTTTGTTACACCCAACATAGATTACACTGATGAGACTTGATTTTCCAGCAACATCAATCTTGAAGTGCACAAATTGAGGGTGGTTCAATAGGATAGACTAAGTAATTTCTTTTCTGAGAAAGATCCAGATTTTATTGTTACAGTTGTAATGATGGGAAAAACCATGGAATTGGTTTAGGATTTTTTGAGGATGTTTATGAACCATAAGTTTAAGGATAGCAATGCACCATAATTTATGTTTTTTGTTGAGATGGAGGAGTCTTTTTAAGGAGAGTGGGTGAGCCACTCCCCTTATGTTCCAGTAAAGTAAATTAATCATGATGAGATTGTTTGGATCTTCCCCTTATAAGTCCTTTTATAAGTCTGTTAAAGGAATCCCTTTTAGAGGAGTAAGAGCTCCCAGCTTCTATGACAATAGTACCTCCATGTGGATCAAGATCAGTTTGTTTCTTTCTTTTCTTGGCTTTCTGCAATTTCCATCCCTCTTCTAGTTCTCTGCGAAGAGCATCAATCTGGTGTAAATTATCATTGCAATCAACCACACAGCGAGGGGCAAGACCATTATTGCAGTGGTCCTGCTGTTCCTGAATATGCAATAATTCATTGAAACTGATTGGAGTTGTGACTGCTTCAAAAGAAGCAGAAGGCTTGGAGGGTTTTGTCCTTATTAGTTCCTCCAACTATTCAACAACATTATCCAAAGGATTAAGGTTTTCAGAGGGAGGAGGGATCTAAATTGGGGACAAAGGATCCTCAGGAAGACTGAGAGTTGTGTCTGCTGGTACTGTGTCAGTCAGTATTTCAGTGGCAGTAATCCGCTCAAGTTCACCATCAAATGTTGGATGAATGTTTTAAAAACTGGATACTACCATCACACCTTGAGGTGCAGTATCATTGGGTCCATCTTGATCTTCAGTGTGCACTCCACAAACAGGTTACTCCTGTACAACAGCTAGGACTGAAGTGGATTCTTGAAGTTTTGTGTTAGTTCTGGTCTTTGAATGGAGTCTGAAGCATCTAGTGTTGGAGTGTCCAAACATTTTGCAGTGTGTGCAGAATATGAGTAATATGATTTTTGTTCTATTACAATCTTTTTACAGTAGCCATTGTGGGCTGTTCCCAACCATATTTCATCCATTTCAGGAAGAGTTATATCCCTTCCAACTAGGATTCTGGCAGCAGAGGGTCTTGAGAAGTTGTAGGTTGGTACATCAAGTTTCATTGGTCTGCCAAGAGCTGTTTCTATTGTAAATAGCACTTGATGGCGGAAGAAGTGAAGTTTTAGCCCTAGAAGTTTTAACCAAATAGGAACTATGGGGGGTTCCTGACTTGGATCAAATTCAAGTGACCATATCAATAGTTTCATTGCCATTCCTTCAATATACAGAATCTTCTTAATCTGCTTAGCAAAGAATCTTCTTGGAAAACAATCTTGTGTAGTCTTCTTCTCTGGATAGATGAATGGAGAAATGCCTTCCATTATTTAGTCCAACTTTCCAATCACTCAGTAGTTTCAATTCTTCAAAGTACTTTCTAATGGCCTCCATCTTTGGATGACCATGTTGAAATTTACCAACCAATGTGAATTTAAAGGAGGATGACTGTGAATTTATTTCAGCTTCAGAAAGGAAAGCAGCAGGTTTCCCTGACTTCTTTCTTAGTTATTTAACAAAAGGCAGCTCCCCATTACCTACCGCCTCATGGAAGGCAGTAGGGAAAGCCATTACTTCCACAAAACTTTGGAAATTATAGCTTTTACCAACCCCAGCAAATGTGGCTTTACTCCATAGTACATTGATCTTCAAGTCAGTAGGAGTGGCCATCAGATAGAATCAACAACTCCACTAGAAAAAAAAACCTGTCGAGGGGAGGAACAACAAGAAACCTAAGGAAGTATCTCCAGCAATGTAAGAGATAAGGCCCAGTAGGAAACCTCCAAGATAAATACTCAAAAGGACAAAAGCAATGAAATAGTAACTTATAATTCAAAAACTAGAGAGCCCGTGAAGCAATCAAAGCAAAAGTAAGGAAGCCAAGAGAAAAGAGCAAGAACCTTCTTACACCCAAAACAAAACGGCCAGTGAAGAAGGTTGTCGAAGAGTAGCCACCAGCCACCCTCATTTTTGCAGAAACCTTAGCAGAGCAATGCTAGCTGCCACCAATATGTTGAATTCATTATATATATATATATATATTAGAACGATGGAACCTCTGCTAGGGTTTGTAGTTCGCGGCGATAGGGAGGCGATTTCCTGCGCTGAGGATGGTGACTTTCCTACTGGCTGCTGAGATCTCTCCAACACCCTCTCTTGCGCTCTTCTTGCTTATTTTTCTCTTGTTGCCGTTAGTTTTCCAAGATCTGTGGCTCTTTACTTTGTTTGTTTCTGTGAGTTTTGTTTCGATTTTGGGGTTTTGCTGTGGCTAATTTATGTTTCAATTTTGAGATCTTTCTTATTTCTTCCCCTTCTTGGCACTTCCATCATCCTAGGTGTTTTTGGTTTACTTTTCCCTATTTTCCCCTTCTCGGATTCGAATTTTCGCCTCCTTGCTTTGTCAATTTTGTGCTTCTTTCTTCCTTATTTTATTTTCAATTTAATTGATTTTTTCTGGTATTTTATCTTATTCTAGTTTGTGCTCTTTCTTGGATCTTGTTCTTGCGCTTTTCATCTTTTGTTGTCTTCTATTTTGTTTTCACTTTTCGTTTTGGGCCTAATGGCCCCTGGTGATAGATCTTTTGTTGATGCGGTTTTATAGAAAGGGGGTGGGTCTTCCGGATCCCCTACCTCATTTTTATTTCCGCAAGGGTTTCATGATTCCCTGAATGTTGGAGGAGCTTTTTCGTTCATAAAAAAATGGGTAAGAAAAATAGAAAATATGCTATGTATATTTCCGAGGATGACACTTCGACTTTGGCTTCTAATTGTCGCTTGGCTTTGGTCGAAAAATTTATGTATGGTGCTCCAAAATTGGATTTCATTAGAAGGGATTTTGAAGTGCTCAAATTAAAGGGCGGGTGGAATGTTGGAGTCCTGGATGGTACAAATATTTTGATACAACTTGCTAATGACGAGGATTACACTCGGCTCTTTACTATGTGTTATTTGAGAATTGAAAACCGTGTCATGAAATTTCTAAAGTGGTCTGTTAATTTTGATCCTAAAGCCGAATTGCGTATCATTCCGGTGTGGGTCCGATTTCCTGGGCTCAAATTACATCTCTTTAATCCCGAGATTCTTTTTTCCATTGCTGCTGCATATGGCAAACCACATAAAATGGATAGTGCAACATACTATATTACTAGACCATCTGAAGCTCGTGTTTTGGTTGAGAGAGACATTACTCAACCATTTTGTGACGAGATATGGATTGGCTTACAACATCAAGGCT
Organism: Phalaenopsis equestris; assembly: GCF_001263595.1. Lineage (NCBI taxonomy): Eukaryota > Viridiplantae > Streptophyta > Magnoliopsida > Asparagales > Orchidaceae > Phalaenopsis > Phalaenopsis equestris. The sequence continues at coordinate 29,664 of NW_018220441.1, forward strand.
ATTGGCAATCGATAGAGATTGAAAGACACTCCCCCTATTGCACTCATTGTTCTATGTTTGGGCACACTACTCCTCAGTGTTATCATTTAAATACTTACCTCAAACCTTCTATTATCACTCAAACTTCTCATACTTTTGAAAAAAGGCACCATTCACCTCAACAAAACTCTATTCTAATTATCAAGCCTGTGAAAAAAATCTCTGTTCCTAATATTGACCTTGGTGATGAGTTAGTTGATGAGATAAACGTCCCTTTGCATAACGTTGATTTATGCTTGCAAAATCTTGCTCCCATATCTAACATAGATGCTCCTGCTCCGACACAACAAATGGGGGCTGAAGGAGATTGCGATACTAACAACACTCTTGTGGTAAATAGGGAACTTACGAACTTTGGAATAGGTAAGGATCTAGAGGCAGCTGCACATATTGCTTCTATTGATGATGTCCCTTTAGTTTTAGTAGATGATGATAGTGAGAATACTTTACCTAATGCCACCTCTACTGATGTTATTCCTTTTGTTTCAACTGCTATAGCTAACACCAATTCACAAGTGGCACAGGGTAAGGGACAAGCCTTCAAACTCCCCTCTAATGGGGAAGTTAATGTTAGCACTGCTTCTTCCAGTCCTCTCGAAAAAAAAAAAATAATGTTGACCATGACATTCTTTCTGAAAATGCTATTATGGAAGCTACATACATGTTGGAGGATGAATGGTTAGTACAAAAGGCCAGTAAAAAGAAAAGTAAAAGGAAAAATGAGCTATTGCATCTGGTACTGAAAATATCATTAGAGGTGGAAAATACTATTCTGATGGAGAGTAGATCAGCACCCCTTCTAGATCTACCAGAAAGGCCAGCTCAAGACATTATGTTTACTATTCTGGTTTGGAACATTAGGGGAGTTACTGACCCTATAGCTCTCTTAATAGGCTTAAACACTTAAATAGGGTCCATAAGCCTTTTATCTTTGCTATTTTGGAGCCTCTGGTTTGTGTGAATCAAGGTAAAATTTTTAAAAGTTTTCCTAATTTTAATCACTATTGCTTCCTATTTTAAAAGTTTTCTTAATTTTAATCACTATTGCAACAAAAATAACAAAATTTGGATTTTTTGGAAGCGTGAGTTTCATTTAAATATCATTTAGGATGACACTCAGTTTGTTCTTACAAATTTTAAATTGGATAATTTCATGGGTGAGCCACTTTTGTTTATGCTAGCTCTATTTTACAAAAAAAACTCTTACTTTAGGATAAACTGATTTACATTGGGGAAACAATCAATGAAAATTCGGTTGTCGGAGGTGATTTTAATATGATTATGAAACCTGCTGAAAAGAGAGGTGGCAAAAGATGTGAGATTTCTCTTATCAACAGGTTTTGTGATAAGATTGTCGATGTTGGTTTGTATGATTTATGTTACTCTGGTTCTCTTTACACTTGGAGTCATGGTCTACTATCACAATGTTTGGATCGTTTTCTTGCTAACAGACCTTTCCTAACTTATTATCAAACTTCTAAAGTCTAACACCTAAACGCTGCGGCTTCTGATCATAACCCCATTTTACTTACACTAGCTTTTTTTAATTCCCCTTGCTTTTTTAAATTTAAGTTCTTTAATATCTGGACCAACCATGATTCCTTCTTAGCTCTGATCAAGTAGGCTTGGATCTCTAATACTGCTGGTACCCCTTGGTATATTTTATGGTAGCTTCATAAAAAAGTAGCACATCATTTATGGAAATGGAATTACCAAGTTTTTGGTAATGTACATACTAAAGTTATTGAAGTGCAGAAAAACATTGATTTATTAGAATGAGAAGACTATTGTACTATGCAATGGGCTAATGATGTAGCTCAAGCTCATGACTCCCTTCTGCAAGCCATTGATTTAGAGGAAGGTTTCCTAAAACAAAAAGCTAATGATGTTTATTTTGCTTGTGGCGATAGGAACACCAAATTTTTTCATGCATCCATAAAGCAAAGACATAACTTAAACACTATCCTCAAAATCAAATCTTTTGAGGGTGAATCTCTTACCGATCCTGAAGCGATTGGTAATAGTGCGGTAACATTTTCCAACAATCAACTTTGGTCTTACCTGTTAATGTGGATCTTTTCAAGGAGGAAAAGGATTATACCTCTTCTCTTGCTCTTACTGATGTCCCTACTGAAGAAGAGATCCTTGCTTCTTTTAAAGGTATTAACCCCAATAAGGCCCCAGGGCCTGATGGCTTTACCTTAACTTTCTATATTACTTGCTGAGACATTATTAAGAAGAAAGTGATAAGTGTCATTCAAAGTTTTTTCTTGGGTGACAACCCGGGTAAATATTTCACTTCCTCTCTAATCGTGCTTATCCCAAAGAATAATGATAAACATTGTTGGGATAACTTCCGGTCTATCTCCCTTACCTCTGCCATTTCTAAAGTAATAAGTAAGATTATTGTGGCTTGTTTACACCCTCATTTGGCAACCATCATCTCCTCAACAATCTGCTTTCATTCAGGGTAGGGAAATTTTTGATAATATTCTCCTTGCTCAAGAAATTATTGAAGACTTAGATAAGAAGTGTTGGGGTGGCAATGTGGTTATTAAGCTTGACATTAAGAAAACTTTTGACACTATCAATTGGGACTTTATTTTAAGCATCCTTCGTGCTTGAGGTTTCTCTACTAAATTTTGTAGTATTATTCAAACCTGGCTTGCTCAGAATTACTACATCATTCTTGTCAATGGAAAATCTTATGGTTTCTTTTTCTCTTTAAGAGGGATCAAACAAGGTGATCCTCTTTCTCCTACTATCTTTATTCTTGCTTTTGATTACCTCTCTCGCCTTATGAATCAAATGCAGATGCTTCACTCTTACACCCAATTTTTTCACAAATCTAAGCTTATGGTCAGTCATTTGGCTTATGCTGATGACTCTATTATCTTCTCTAACGCAAGCAAAAACGCTTTCAAACATTTGATGAGAACATTAAGGAACTTCCAGCACACATCGGGATTAACCTTTAACACGGATAAATGTCATTTATATTTTGGTAAGCATGCTAGCACTACCTTAACCTCCTGGGCTATCAATCATACATTTTTTCAGATGGCCTCCATCCCGCTTAAATATTTGGGTGTCAACATTTTGCGGGGTAGGAAAAGCCAATCTCAAATGGATGATGTTGTGGAAAAAATTAAAGCCAAGATAACCAATTGAAGGAATACTTTTTTTATCTAATGGCAGCAGGCTCACTTTACTTTAGAGTGTTCTCCACACCATTCCCTTATATGCTCTTCAAGTCCTTCACTTGAAAAAGAGTACAGAAATACTCTGGAGAGGCTGTTCAATAATTTTTTATGGCCTGGAAGTAATCAAAGAAAAATTTGGTCTACTTGGGATAAAGTTTGCAAACCTCTTTTTGCTGGTGGTTTAGGTTTTAAAAATCTAAATCATATTACTGAGATCAATTTATGTAAACTTTGGTTTAAATTTAGCATGGGTATGTCTCTATGGGCTCAATTTCTTCATGAAAAGTATTGCTCTCAAGTTCACCCCACCATCGTTGAATGGAAAAAGGGTGACACTAAACTTTGGAAAGCTTTAATTAAAGTTTGACCTATTGCTCAAAAGTTTATCTTTTGGGATATTGGCAATGGTAATTTATCTTTTTGGTATGATCATTAGGGAATGGAAGATCTTTCTACGATGTCTCATCCTGTTTTTGATAACAACGTCCTTATTTCTGATTGTTGGTGCAACGGTGCTTAAGATGTGCCTAAGCTCCTGGATTTGGTTGGAGATAAGGCTAGGCATATTAATAAAATACCACTTCCTTCATCCACTATTAAGGATTCCCCCATGTGGAAATTTTCCTCTCATAATTCCATAACAAAAATTTGTATCAAAATATGCATACTTTTACCCATCGATGTTGCACTAAAACTCTTTGGCATGATGTTCTATCCCTTTTATATCCTTCTTTTTATGGAGAAATTTTTTACGGCTTTTGCTTTGGATGACATTTTAAAATTGAAAGGCTTGCGCATGGCTTCGAGGTGCTATATTTGCAAATGTTAGGTTGAATCAGCTTCACACGTTTTCCTTAATTGTCATTATGCTCGTATTGTTTGGCATGACGTTGGGTCATATTTCAGTATTACTCGGATTAGATTGAATAATTTTTCTGAGTTGAATAACTATATGGATGCTTGGAAGGCTGCACCTATTTATGTTGGTAAATTGGAATCTTTTCTTTTAGTTATTTTGTGGTTCCTTTGGGCTGCTAGAAATGCTCATAAATATGAAACACATCCTCTTACACCTGCTAATACCACCTCTTATATTCTTGCCTATTTTCTCAAAATCTCCCGGAACTTTTCGACACTTTAGGCTTGCCCCCAGAGGGGAAGGAGGGCCTCTTTACTAAAATGGCAACCCCCCTCTGTTGGTTGGGTGAAGCTGAATGTTGATGGGAGCTGGACTGTTAATGGCGCGCTGGATTGTTAATGGCGCCGGGACGGGGGGTATTTTTCGTGATAATAGGGGCACCTGCCTCGGTTTTTTTGCCTCCCCGGTTTATGCCTCCACACCTTTAGAAACGAAATGTTTGGCCATTTGGTATGCTTTACAGATTGCGGTTATTTTTTGTTTCAATATGATTCATATTGAACGGATTCTATCGCTATTGTTAACATGTTCAACAAGGCCTCTCCTATCACCTGGAATACTCTCTGTTTGCTTAACATTATTTAGGATTTTATTAAAAAGAAACACTTGGTTATACAGATGCATTTCATTTACAGAGAATGCAATTCTCCTGCTTATTGGCTTGCTAAACAAGGATTAAGAAGAATTTTTGTGGGCATTTTGCCCCCACCTCAATTACAATTACTCTTGAATGGGGACTTATTAGATGTGCCTTACATTAGAAGTTAACTTGTTGTCATTTTTTCTGCGCCACTGCTTGCATAGGTTTTTCGGTCATGGGCCTTTCGGTCTCAATTTACTTTGCTATATGAAAATTTTTGTTTTTCTGTTCCGAATTAACCTTCTATTCTCCCTGTGTCATAGGTTCATCACTCCCTATCAATCTATAATTTCTCTACTTTTAATACTAACTTTTTGCATTATTTTTCTGTTGTGTTTTTTAGTCGACTACAGACTTATGGTTTCAGGGAATTGGGAGATTATTGTTGTTTTTCAAGCTTTTCTTTTGATGGTACTATTTTGCCACGAGCAACACTTTGGCTTAAATTACTTTTGCTTAAATGATGATATCGACACTTTCTCGATGGGCCATTGGCTTGAGACGCCCTTCATTGTTGTTTTAGATGGACTTTTATGGGTGTATTTTAAATTTTTTTTCTCTAACTATCGTACTGATGTAATTTTGGGTATTTATACATTTATGCGTCTTTTACTTTGTGTGGAGTTGTACTGTGAATTGGGGAACCCCTAAGATTTATCTTGTATTTTTTTGGCTTTTAGATAGGGATCCGCTTTCCCTCTCTCTTTTTGTAACAACATTTTATATGCGTAAGGAGCCACGAGACGCTCTTTTAATTATATAAGGATGTTAAAAGTTAGACAGGATGCTGAACAGTTGTTTGTCTGGGAACTTGGTGAGGGCTTGGTTAACATCTGGTGGGATAATTGGTCATTGGATGGTTGCCTTATTCAGGACCAGTTTGTCCCAACTACCCCAATGTTTGTGAAAGACATCTGGGCTCTTGGCAAGTGGAACCTTGCTCCTATCATTCCTTTCTGTAGCCCATCTCAAATAAGCAATATTCAGAAGCTTACTATCAAACCTGGGGTGAAAGACAAAATTGTGGTTAGAAAGAACCCTATCCCTTCTCAGCAACCCCATCTGGTACACTGGGGTCACACCATCTGGAATAAATTCCTTACCCCATCCATGTCCTTCTTCATTTGGAGACTTTTCTCAAAAATGATTCCCACGGATGACATCCTAAAATTGAAGGGTTTGAGGGGTCCTTCTAGATGCTTTTTCTGCTTATCTCAAGAGGAAACAATTTCCCATCTGTTCTTTGAGTGTCATTGGGTACAGGATGTTTGGTCATTTGTGATTGGTAAACTTAGAATCCCAACCTTGCACCTCACATGGAAGATGTTCTATACTAGCTGGGCTGATTGGAGGGGTGCTGAACTCCAGGACATCCCCAATATTGTGGCATGGTTTGTGTGGATGGCAAGGAACCAGGCAAAGCATGATAGCTCCCTTATTGATCCTAAGAGGGTGGGTCTAAATTGTATTGCTTTTATTCAAAAACTGATCAACTTTAAAAAGTATAAGACTGTGTTGGAGATTGTTTCTTTTCTCAAGCCTCAAACTTCCAAAGTTGTGACTATCTGCTGGACTCCCCCAAAGCTTGGTTGGATCAAAATTAACAAGAATGCCAGCCATAAATCCCAGTCTGCAGGCATTGGTGGGGTTTTTAGGAACCATGAGGGGAAATGCATCTTATATTTCCAATCTCCAATCAAGGCTGTTGACTCACTTGAGGCAGAATGTCAAGCAGTTTTCTGGGCCCTCAACTTAGCCAGATCTTGCTTGCTTGATCAGTTATGGGTTGAATCTGACTCCTTGCAACTTATTAACATCCTCCATGGGATCTCAAAAACTCCTTGGAATTTAATCTGCTGGATGTCTGGTATTCATCAACTGCTTACAGTTTGCTCTCTAAAGTTTTCTCATATTCACAGAGAAGGAAACAGACCAGCCAACTGGCTAGCTAGGAGGGGACTGTTTACAGAAGTTCCACTAGTTAGTAGAAGAATTCCCCCCCCACTGGACTTCCTTTTATCCAGTGATCGTTTGCCTATCCCTTATCTTAGGAAGTATGTGTAATAGGTTAGAGAGGTGCTTCCTATATATATATATTGATTGCAGTGGATTATGTTTCAAAATGAATAGAAACAATTACTTTATCTCGATATGATGCTTAGAGTGTTTCAAAATTTTTAATTAAGAATATGTTTACAAGATATCGAATGACTAGAATAGTCATTACCGATGGAGGATCTCGTTTTAGAAATGCAGCAATTACAAAATTGGTAGGAAAATATAACTTAATGCATAAAACTGCAACTGCTTATCATTCCCAAACTAGTGGTTTAGTAGAAGTATCTAATCGTGAAATTAGGAGAATTTTGGAAAAAAGTATCAAACATATTAAAATGGATTGATCTGCTAGATTAGATACTGCATTATGGGCATACAGGACAACTTATAAGACATCCATAGGTACATCTCCATATAGGTTAATTTTTGGAAAGACTTGTCACTTGCTAGTAGAATTGGAGCATAAAACTTATTGGGCTATTAAGAAATTTAATTTCAATTTGAAAGACGCTGGTGATAAACGATTATTGCAATTGAATGAGCTTGAAGAAATTAGGAATGAATCATATGATAATGCTAGGATTAATAAGGAAAGAATAAAAGAATGGCATGATCAAAAGATAATAAAAAATGAATTTAAACTTAGACAAGAAGTTTTATTATATAATACAAGATTAAATTATTTCTTAGAAAACTGAAGTTTAGGTGGAAATGGTCATTCAAAGTTATAAAGTGTATCCCTATGAAGCTGTTAATATTGAAGATCCTAAGACTGGAAGGATATTTAAAAAAAATCGACATAGATTGAAAACATATTTTGATGGTCAAAGACCAGTTTTTAAAGAAACTATACTACTGGGTTTAAAGACAGTTTTTAAAGAAACTATACTACTGGGTCACCCAGAATAAATACCGGGAATGTCGGGATGACGAAATTAAACCAAGCATTTTGTGGGAGGCAACCCACACTTACCATTGTTTGTTTTGGTTTTTGAGTTTCTTTTCAAAATATTTTACATATATTTTTATTTGTCTTTCCATAGATTCAATGTATTTAAGAAAATAATTTAAAAAAATTTCTTTATTTACCTAATTTTATGGAAGAATTGAGTATTTTTTTTTGAAATAAAAAATGCAAATTTTTGGAACTAGCGCTTGATGCGCCGAATTCCAGAGAGCTGGCGCATTGATCCCGACTGTTTATATGCAACATTATAACAATGTATGCAATTATATTCTTCACTCATCTTTCCTACTTTGCAACAACACCAAAAACTTGATCCTGAGAAAATGAGAATTTAACTTTTTAATTTATATATATATATTTAGATATTATGCAAGTATAAATATTGTTATCAAGTAATATAGAACTTTTTGATTAAGCCTTGAATATCGAACCCACAGGGAGTGTTCACTATATGCACTTCTAAATAAAAAACTTTATATTTCAAGATGAAAATACTTAAACTATAGATATTTTTATAGTAATTAAAATTGAATTCTTTTTGCTATTTTTGATATTTTGACAAAACAAAAATAACTTCTAAATTTAAATTGAGTTTATGTAAAAGAAAAGCACTGAATATGAATATCTTACTCCATATCATGATTCAGAAATAAGTATAGGAATTCTGTTGTGGAAGTATTCAAATTTTGTTGTGCCAAATAGGAGCAATATTATGATTTACCCTTACTAGAGATGCTATGAGATGCTATAAAGAACATTGTATAAAGAACATTGACTATGTTAAACTTTGAATTGTTTTGAAGACTGGCTAGGCATGGAAGATACCAACTCTCACTCTAGAGTTCCCTCGATTCCCTCCACCCGGGGGCTAACATTTCATATCAGAAACTAAAATAATAAACCAAGTTGGGGGCTTTAGCCTATCACTCTAAAGTCCTCTAACTCTTCACCCTTCAAGGACTATTTCCCTATTTATTTGCAGTAAATCATATGAATTATATTCTCATTCAAACAACCTCATGTGATTTTTTTCAATTGTTGATTGAGACAATACCAGCCCGATTCTTCAATTACGTGTTCTCACAAAAAATTTTAACATCACAAATTTTAACATCTAGATGGGCCATATCAAGAAGCAAATGAAGTGATTGGAATTAAATCATCACAACTTCTTCCAACATTATAGATTAATACTCTCAAAAACTTTCATGCAACACTTTAATTACTTATCATTTTAAGGAGAAAGATAAAGAAAACTACTCAAAATTCATGGAGAAAAAAAAATCACACTTTAGTTGAAAAGTAGAAATCATTGTCAAACCAACAATAAGTCTCAATTAAAATTAAAAGATAAAACTTATCTCAAATCCTTCATCAAACTCTTAATTTTTCTCAAATCCTCCACCAAACTCTGGAAGTTCCTTTGAATCTCTTCTTTCTTACAACACTCTTAACTCTCGTAATAAAACTAAAAACAAAGGGGAAAAAGAAAATTTGTGGTGCTTAAAAAATCTCTCCGAAAGTTTCTCTACGAACTATTTCAAGAACCTCTCAGGACTCCTCCCATTTTTCCCTCAACTTCCTTCTTTTATGATTTTCCAAGAGGTGCCTTGGTTTGTCTTCGAAATGTGTCCCGATTCAATATATTTTCCAAGAGATGCCTCCTTTCACAGGTCTTTTAACCATATTTTGGTTTCTAGTGGTCATAACCATCATCTTTAGCCAAATGGTGTCTCAAATGTCCCTTTAAAATTCAAAAAAATGAATTAACGTCAAATAACTGCCTTTGGCTCTTAAGCGCGGGGCCTTTGACGATTAGGCACGACCTTTTATGTTTGATCGGCGCTTAGGCGTCGAAACACTTTTGCACCATTTTTGTAATTTTGCTCCAAATTTCATCCGTTTTTGCTCCTTTTAGCATTTTTCACCCTTTTACTTGAAGCTAAAATAAAAACACACAAATACCTTCCATTAAAGTGTAATATCTCAAAAATAGGTATAAAAATGTGTTTAAAAACACTATATTTTTTAGGTGTATCAAAATCTCCCAAACTTAAAATGTTACTTATCCTCAAGTGACACTTCAATCTTTAAATACTAAATAAGTATGATATGTATATGAGTTTATTTAGGTGTTACTAAAATTTATATTTAAAAATATAGTAGTCCTATTTAGAAAAAATTGTTAGTAAATGAGACCAACTTAAAGTTTAGAAATTTTTAATGTTAAGAAATATGAAAATATGAGTTCCAATCTAATACAGAAATTTTGTAGATTTTCTAAATATAGAATTTATTTATTTTATTATCTCCACTTAAAAAAGTTTATTAAGAATAATTTTACTTACTATATTATATCCCTAAGCTTAAGAGTTTCTCAAGTCTTATACTTTGAAAAGATCAGATGTGGAACCAATTTTTGATTTGACACTAATCCTCAAGCTTCTCCACCCTTATTTTATTTTTTATTTTCTTTTTCTTTTTTATTTTTCAGGCAAGCATTACTATATCTGGATTGACCTTTAATAGTTTTGAATTCCACTTCTCCTTTCCTAAAGCAAAGTCCTAATATAAATTTTTTACTTATAAATATAATAATAGTTTTAAAAATTATTTTTAATAAAAGAAATTTAAGTATTAAAAATGAAATTGTAAATTTCAAAATATTTCAAAAATACAATTTTTCTTAGTAAAGATAGTTACACTAAATTTAACATTTTGTAAACTAAAAATTTTTAACTGAAAGTTTTTCTTCATTATTATGAATTTTAAGTAAATTTTCTTACTCATTTTTTATAATCAAATTTTACTTCCCTAATGTAACTTCATATACATGATCATTTTTCTTTTCAAATTAAATTCACTTATAACACATTTGAGAACAAATAAAATTCAAGTTTTGAAAATATTTTTCATTCACCACACCCCCCCCCCCCCCCCACCACCAAATTTTTTACAAGATTAAACTATTTAGCAGCAGATTCATATAAGCAGAAATAAAATTTGAAAGAACAAGCTTACAGGAATTTTTATCCCCTAATTATACAAGTATAAAAATAAAAATACGAGTAAAATTAATTTTTGATCAATTTTCTATCATTTTAATTTTAACTCAACATGTAGAGATTCATTAGACTTATAAGTGGTGGGTACATACATAAAAATAAACAAACACACTAACTTTGATTTCATAGTCTAAATATAAAAACAAACACACTAACAAGATAAAAGAAAAAATATAGGGTAGCAATTTTCTGAAATTAAAGTTTAAAATTAAAGCTAGCAAGATTTTCAACTTTTCAAAAGACATAGAAATAATTAGTTCAATCTTAACTAACTAAAACACATTACTCAACACACAACAACAATTAATATCCAAGAATTTAAAACAAAATACTAACAAAACACAAACATCACAATAAAATTAAACAAAAAAAATCCATCACATCACATGGTCCAAACAAGTACACAAATTCAAATGTCTCAAGTTCACAACACGTAGTCTATCACATAATACAAATATAAAAATAACTTAGTCCTCTTCCTCATCATCTGAATTACAGCTGTTCCAAAAATCTGTAGGAACATAATTTGGGTATCTTGGATATGAAGGAAATTTCACTCCTTGGTTACCCCTAATGAGGCTTTCCAAAGATGAGTGAAATTTCTCTTTATAATCATTATGCCTTCTAGCATACTCATCAATATGTTCTACAAAATGCTCTAGATTTTGAATCTTATCTGTGGTATAATTAATATTATCTATCATCCACTGCAATAATTGATCCTTACATTTAGTAGACACCTCCAGAAGTAGATGCTCGCGAGGTAGATGGTCTCAATGTAGAAGCAGCAGAGGTGGATGCAGCAGAAGTTGACATTCCATAACTTCTCAAAAATCCTCCTCAAAAATCCTCCTCTTCTTCCTCTACAACCAAAGATAGAATGCTCAGAATACGACTTTGCATTTACACTTATAATTAGATTTAGAGGCAACAACACTTCTTTCCAGCTATTCCAGCTATCATATCTCACTCCAGCCTACTCACACACCTCACACAAAGAAAAGATCAAGGAAACAAATCCCAGACCTGCACTAGTAAAGGTAGTAGCATAACTGATGATAGTTTGATAAATAAAAGCTCCAATATTGATAAGCTTGCCTTCCTGAATACAATAATTCAACATTTCTCTCTCCCTCATAACTTCACTAAGATGATTCGTAGGTAACAAACGCGCTGAAATAAAGTAGTACTACACCTTCAATGGTGCACTTAACTTTGAAGTGAAAATGTTAACTCTCCTCTTATTTGTAATTTTTCAGAGTCCCCTTCCAACAGTCAAATATGAAATATTCTCGTCCAGTTCCATCTCAGTCGGACTATAGTTTGCATAAAAAACATAATGTATCAGGCAGTAAATGGAAGAACATATTGATTACCTCTGGTGAAAAGGGTACCAATTTACCTCTGACCATGGCTCGATCCTCTTCCGCCTCAGGAAGGGTTGCATAAAACTCCCGTAATACAAATATCACAACCACAATAGAAAAACAACAGAATCATTCTCATTATCGACGAATGATCAAATCTCTTACGGATTTACCTGGATTTTTAAAACACCTCTCGGGAATCAATTTTCGTGAATGTTGAGCGTCACTATATCTGTCCCAAGCTTTTGAACTCACAAACTTCCTCAAATTAAAGTGGGTCTTTCCCTTACTCCCCTTCATTCTTGTGGCCATTCTATAAATTTTATAAAATTCCACAATAACTTCAAAAATCAAGTCTAATTTACTAAACTTAACTCTTATAAGCATAAACTACACTTTATGTGCAATTTCTATAAATTTTTCTTCACTTTTCACCATGAATAGTGATTTTCAGGCTTTTCCAAATGTACTCAAAATACATGGTGAAAATCCAAAATTTTAACATAGAAGTGAAGCTCTTACCTTAAGAAATACAAATATAGCAAATTTGGCTCAAATCCACCAAGAAATCTCCACGAAAAGGTTAGCCCTAACTTCAATATCGTGAACTCGAGAGGAAGAAGACAATGACAGGAGTAAAAATGGCAATTTTTTGGGTTATTTTTCACCTTTAACCATTAGCGAACCGATTTTTGTGAACCGGCGCTTAAGCGCCGATAAGTGGCTCTTATGCGCCTGCCTCTCGGGTTACATCACGCTTAAGCGCGAGAATGTGGTGCTTAGGCACCAGTGCATGATTTTTTATATTTCGAACTTAAGTAAAATGCACTATTAGTCTAAGTATACAACCCCTAAATGTCTTACAACACTTAAATGACTATTTTCCTCTCCTCTAACTCTCTAATTTCTCTAATATAACTAATTCGATTCGAGGCTAAAATAACACAAAATTTCACACAAAAAAACACATATATTCATTTAGAAACTATTACAAGCAACATTCAACACATAATTCTCATTCCAAAGAGTCTTAGATGAGAAAATTTTCATAAATACAAACACTAAACAAACATACTTAATTAAACACATAAAAGACATAAATAATAAAAATAAGATTTAACACTAACACATTAAAACAACTCCTAACAGACAAAATATAACACTGAAATTAATTCCATTCTTCATTTGTTGGAACAAATTTCTGTCTTTCATTAGTCTTCATTAGTCTCTCCTTAGGCCGGAATATAGAGTTGATAAAACGGACGGTGGTGACGAGCTATGATGCAATCTTCTTCAATCCATTTCTACTTAAGATACATCACCTTATCCACTTCCTCTATATAACTAGTGTGACTAAACTGTATTTTTAATTGCCATCCAATATGCTCTAGATGTGCATTACTTCATTTACCTTTGTCTCAAGTAAATCCACGCTAGTCTCAATTTTATTGGTCTTTTCCGTTATTCCTTCAATTCTAACGGCTAAGAAACTATTATACATCTCTTGTGCACTTTAACTAATGATTTTTTTCCTCATGGCCTCTTCCTTTTCCTTCAAATCTATCTCCCATGAAGACCTTTTCTCAAAATCTCTCTTTCTCTTACACTTTTATGGCTAAGAATGATTTTGGGGTGAAATTCCATCACAAAACCCATCTATTTAGAGGCCTAAATCCTTCAAATAACTTCTAGGCATGTCCTAAAACTACCAAGGAATGTTTAAGTTAACCAATTGGTGGTTAAAGCTTTTAGAAAGTAAATTTTGCACATGATTTTTAACATCCGCGCTTAAGCGTCAAATATTGGCACTTAAGCGTCAGTGCTTAGTTTTTCCTAGATTTCTAAATAAACTTAACATCCAAATACTCATTCTAGCATGTCTAGATCACTAAATAAAGTCTTAAAATCAATACTAACACATAATAGTTTCAAAAATACTACCCCAAATTTTCTTAATCACACACAAACAACAATCAAATCTAAAAACACACTGATAACTTTGGGTTGCCTCCCACAAAACACTTGGTTTTACTTCGTCAACCCAACGTAACCAGTGCTTATTCTGGTTGAGCCAACATCATTTGATCGTTAAATTTATGTGATCGTTAAATTTATGTTGATCCTTTATGTTGATCCCCTATAAAATAAGGTTTCAGTCTATGACCATTCACTTCAATTATTTTCTAAGTTTTAGGATCTTTGATATACATAGCTCCACAAGGATAAAGTTTCATCACAACAAATGAGCCCATCCACCTGGACTTAAGTTTTCCTGAAAATAATCTTAACCTTACATTATATATCAAAACTTGTTGCCCTGGCTGAAATAAATCCTTCAATCATGCCACATCTTCATCTTTTCTTTGTAAATCTTAGCACTCTCATAAGACTCATTCCTTATCTTTTCAAGCTCATTTAATTGTAGTAATCTTTTCTCAACAGCATCTTTCCAATTATAATTGACCTCTTTAATCGCTCAACATGCTTTATGCTCAAGTTCAACTAATAAATGACAAGCTTTCCCAAATATTAGCCTATATGGGGACATTCTTATATGAGTTTTATGTGCAGTCCTATAAGCCCACAAAACATAGTCAAGTTTGACTGACCAATCTATTTTTGTTGGATTCACAGATTTTTCCATAACTCTTTTAATTTCTAGATGGGATAATTCAGCCAAAGCACTTATCTGAGGATAATAAGCAGTAGAAATTCTATGGTATATATGATATTTCTTGAATAATTTCTTCATTATGGAATTTTTTAAATGACTTCCCGCATCAGTTATGATAACTCTCAGCACCCCAAATCTATAAAATATGTTTATTTTCAAAAGTTTTGCAACACTTTGAGCATCGCATCGATGTAAGGCAACAACTTCTATCCATTTTGATAGATAGTCCAGTGCTAATGATATATATAAATTTCTGAAAGATAGTATAAATGGTCCCATAAAATCTAATCCCCAAACATCAAATCTAATCCCCAAACATCAAGTATTTCAACCTAGCATATAATTGAGGGGGATCTCATTTCTCCTAGAAATATTGCCTACTCGTTGACATCTATCACAAGTTTTGATATAAGTATTAAAATCTTTAAAGATAGTAGGCCAACAAAATCCAGATTATAAAATTTTGTATGTTGTTTTGTCAACACTAAAATGTCCCCCAAAATAAAAATTATGAGACTTTTGGATACTTTGATAAGTTTCTTCTAAGGGTACAAATCTTTGAATAATCAGATCCTTTCCTTGTTTATATAAAAATGGGTCATCCAAAAATAAGTCTTAGCTTAAGATATAAATTTCCTCTTTTGTTGGTATGTAATTCTATAGGGTACAATATCACTTACAAGAAATTTCACAATGTCGGCATACCACAGAACACATCACTCTGATAAATGTTCATTAATTTCTTTTCTAAAACAGAGTGGTTTTTCTAACTCAAGTCTGGGCAAATGATCAGCAATTTGATTTTCAGTCCTCTTTTGATCTAGTATTTCAAAGTCAAATTCTTGCAAAAGAAGAATCCATCTTATAAGTCTAGGTTTAGCATCCTTCTTTTTCATTAAGTACTTAATAGCAGAATGATCCGTATGCACTAAGCAATGAGTTCCAATTAAATATGATCTAAATTTAGCAAAGGCATATACTATTACTAATAATTTTTTTTAGTTGTTGTATAATTAATTTGTGTTTCATTAAGAGTTTTACTAGCATAGTAAATTACTTTAAATATTTTATCATATCTTTTTTCTAAAACAACTCTAATAGCATAATCACTACCATCACACATGAGTTTAAAAGGTTTTCCCCAATATCGTGAAACTATAATTGGTGCAGTAAATAATTTTTCTTTTAATAACTCAAAAGCTTTTAGGCACTCTTCATCAAAATTGAAAATTACATCTGTCTTCAGTAAATGGCATAAAGGCTTAGCACTTTTTTGAAAAGTCTTTAATATATCGTCTGTAGAATCTAGCATGTCCTAAAAAACTCCTAATTTCCCTTACATTTGTTAAATAAGATAAATTAGCAATCACTTGAATTTTAGAAATATCTACTTCTATATCATTTTCTAATATTTGATGTCCTTATATAATTCCTCTTGTTACAATAAATTGTCATTTTTTCCAATTAAGGACTAAATTTGTTTCTTCACAACACTTAATAACTTTTGATAAATATTCTAAATATGAGTCAAATGAAGTTTCAAATACTGAAAAATCATCCATAAACACTTCAATCCCTTTTTCAATTAAATCACAAAATATGTCATCATACATCTTTGAAATGTAGCAGTGGCATTA
Organism: Phalaenopsis equestris; assembly: GCF_001263595.1. NCBI lineage: Eukaryota > Viridiplantae > Streptophyta > Magnoliopsida > Asparagales > Orchidaceae > Phalaenopsis > Phalaenopsis equestris. The sequence goes on from NW_018220441.1 coordinate 46,233, forward strand.
CATAAACCAAAGGGTATCCTTCTAGAAGCAAATGTACCATAAGGACTGATAAACAATGTTTTCTCTTGATCCTCAGAAGTTATTTGTATTTGGGGATAACTAGTATATCTATCAAGAAAATAAAAATATTTATGCCCAGCTAGTTTATCCAATATTTAATCTAGAAAGGGTAATGGAAAATGATCTTTCCTAGTGGAAAGATTTAATTTTCTATAATCAATGCATATTCACCACCCTATGACTTGTTTAGTAGGTATTAATTCATTATGTTCATTCACAGTCATAGTTACTTGACCGACTTTTTGTAAATCGACAAATACAAGAATTTGATGGCGCTACTAGAAGATTTAATTTCCAGCAACGACGTACTTGATCGCGACTTTATTGCGACTTTATAGATGTGTCTAATTTGATTAAGATGTATAAATATAATATTCAATAATGTTAAAGTAGAATTTGTCA
>NW_018220441.1:46895-47587 GCF_001263595.1 Phalaenopsis equestris
TAGTAGGCTTTAATTGTGATATTCAATATATAAGAAGCATCCTTCTCCTTGACAAGAAATTATAGTGAATGGATAAAATGAATTACTTCAATTTATATTGTGCCAAATAGGAGCATACCCATTCTTTACCCTTTGGTCATGGCATAAAGAACATTGACTAATCCTATGCTTGTTTGCTCAATATGTGGCTAGGCTGGGAGGATACCGACTCTCACTTCAGAGCTCCCATGTTCCCGTCACCTCAAGGCTAACATCTACAGTTCAGCACCCAAACAATAGGACCGAATTGGGAATTTTAGTCTGTAACTCTTAAATCTCCAATTCTACGCTTAAGAATTATATTTCCCTATTTATTTACACCCAAATTCCAAGGGCTTCGACCTCCCTGAATCTTGGATGTAATCTTCACTTTAGTTGTAAAACTCAACATATTTTAACAAATCAATTGGCCAGATTGAAAGTAAATTAAGATCGAAGTGAAAAGTTCATCACAATTTCTTAAACATTTTCATGGCTTACCAATTCAAATCACCATTTTACAAATCTCGAAACAAGGAGAAAGATAGAAAAAACAACTCAGAACTCATGAGAAAAACACAACAAAACTCAGAATTCATAAATAAAATTAAATTCATACAAAGTACAACAAGTAAATAACTTATCTCTAAATTCTCCCCAAGAACAATTCTCCC
>NW_018220441.1:47655-48062 GCF_001263595.1 Phalaenopsis equestris
GAATTCCTCTTTGAAGTAGCAAGGAGGATCAAGCTGCAACCTTCTTCTCATTGTTCCTCCCTCGATTCAATTTCTCGAATAAATCCTCACAATTGTTACACACTAATGGAACCTCTATAACCTCTAGAGTCTTTCTATCATCCAGAACCTTCCAGGCTCTCCAGGACCTCTCTAATTTTCAGGCAAAATCTTCTTTTAAAGTTGTGGATGAGCTTTCCTAAGAGTTGCCTAAGCATCCCTTCAAAATTTGGCCTTATCCAAACCTAGAGAAGGCATAACCGTCGATCTCACCGTCGACGGCCTTGAGGGCGCCGTCGGCGGGCTTCTGAAGATTTTGTCCTGTAGTCTCGGGAAAAACTTGCCATCGGCGTGGTCGAGGGCGCCGTCGGCGGCCTAGTTCAAATCTT
>NW_018220441.1:48524-48854 GCF_001263595.1 Phalaenopsis equestris
AAGTCACTTAGAATATTCAAATGATAGGAACTTCATGGGAACACTACTAGTAAAAGATCTAATCCATAAATATAAGTTCTGGAATATATTAAAGTTTTCCCTTTAGGTAGGTCCAGTGCAGCCAATTTTTTTATTAGGCATCTCCTCAAAGGAATATCCTCAAGCTCCTCCTCACTTCCATAATTTTTTCTTTCTTTTCTTTTTTTCATTTGGATTGTTTTCAATCCTATATATTTTTCGTTTCATTTCAGGGATTGTTTTCAATCCTTTCTTTTTCCTTTTTTAAGTGAGGATTACTATATCTGGATAGCCTTTAATGATTTTGAACTT
>NW_018220441.1:49092-50085 GCF_001263595.1 Phalaenopsis equestris
AATACAGGTGGAAAGAAAAACTATAAATATAAATCATACCTCAATATTGTAGGCATTTTTATCATTCTGAAATTTCTGCAGGCCTTCTCAAATTTTTACTTCACCTGATCTATAATATTAGAAGCTTTCTACACATATAAATCATTAGAGGAATTTTTGGGTAATGAAATTTTGAAATAAGTATAACACTAAAACAAGAACAACATTTCCTAAAACAATCACAATACTAAATAATTAAAATTAAAATGCGGAATAAAAATCACATTACAATCCACAATTCTACTCAATATCTATTAAACTGCACATGCACATTTAACTACCACACTAACTTTATAAAAATTAAAATTATCCAAGTACACAAAATGAAAGTCCAAATACCTAAACGTCCATTTCTCTTACAAAAAGATTAAATAAAATAGAAATACAAACATAAGTACATCAATTTCATTCTATATCAAAATCACAAGCTATATCTTCATCACCTTGATCAGCAGGTGGATTGGGTTGATACTGAGTATATTGGGGGCATTCAGGAAACGTAACATCAGGCTCTCCTCTGTAGTGTCGGGCCTGAATTTCTAAACCTCCAATCCTTTCACTTATCAATTATATGCTCTTCCGCTGCAAGGTCAACTCATTCATCAAATCGGAGAGGGTAGGGGAACTAGAAGGTGGATGGTCATAACTTGTAGAGGGGACATCTCTACTAGTAGAAGGTTCTTGAATTCTACTCCCAGTTCTTCATTTCTCATGGAATTCATATGTCTTCAAATTAGCTTTACTAATGGGTTTCATGGGATAAGCCCATTCTTCATCTCCAAATTCTACTCCAGAAAGTTTACAAATTGTATAAATAAGTTCAGGATGTCCTAGACCTCCACTAGTTTCACTCCTTGCCATAGTCAATATATTCTTAAGAATTATTCTCCCCACATTTATAGTTTTACTATTCTGAATACAGAAATTTAGAATAGCTTTATCTCTAGTTACCTC
>NW_018220441.1:50381-51429 GCF_001263595.1 Phalaenopsis equestris
CTTCGTAAATAGCGATGAAGCGGGCATCAATAAACTCAACAGGGAATCCACGCACTTGAACGATTCCATCATTAGAATAAATTACATTAGCATATAACTCCTTCACAACATTTGCATCAGCTTTATTGGTAGTGTAACAAAATATTTTCCACCTTTGCTCAGCAATAATTCATTCAATTTCTCCTCCCGGACTTTCAAAAACTCGATCTTGTATGCACTTCTTTCCTTTAAATATTGAAGTAAATTTTGTTTGAGCCATCGCATTGACGAAGCGACACTCGTCAAACTCAACTCTTCTCTTTTGTCGTTGAGCCATTTTAATCTAATCAAATTATAGAAAAATTCCAAAAATTACTTCAAATATGTAAATCATGGCTTCCAATAGTAATTCTAAGAGTTCAATAAAAAAATCCATGAATCTCTTCCCAAATTTTCTTTACATTCCCACATTTTTCGGATCTCCTCAATGTGGAAGAAATTCATGGTGAAAATCAAATATTTTTAGCTCGGAGTGAAGCTCATACCTAGAGATGATCAAATCCGATGTCAAAAAGCTTTAAAATTGCCTCCTAATCCAATATCTCTCAAGCCCTATGTCAAAAATGACATTTTTAGGAGGAAGGGGATGATGAATAGTGGCGGGGGGGTGGGCCAAAACACCGGTTGGTCCAAATCACGGTTAAAAGTGTTTTTCGTGAGCTCACCATCGACGGGGTCGATTTTTGCGATTTCGATCAATTCCAAGCCTAAACGACATCTGTTTAACCATTATAGACATAATTTTGAATAACTAAATGATGTACATAACACATATAAACTTTCACAAAACAAAACATCACATTTATCACAAAACAAAACATCACATTACAAAACAAAACATCACATTTATATATGAATTCCAATGGATACAATATGCATTATATAACACACCTAAGTTTGGTATTTTCTCAACCTCAATACATTAATTCAGTGTCGCAATCCAAGCCACAACACTCAAAATGCTGAAAACAAAACATCCTATGCTTAGTCTCAACTATACAGAGATCTA
>NW_018220441.1:51544-54354 GCF_001263595.1 Phalaenopsis equestris
GATTGCACATGAATGAAGAGGTTGTAGAAGGGTTGGAATGGAAATTCTTCAGTAGAATCCTCCCCTATCAATTTACTCCTCCTCATCAGTCGTATCAAACTATCTTCTAAATGTCCAGAATGTTCAAAATGTTCCTTCATCCTTCAGTCCAGATGATCAAAGAAATCAGAGATATTATTAATAGCATTCATGACATTTTGGACCTCCTTTTCCAATTTCTTGATTCAGCGTAGGATCACCAAATAATTATCAGGGACTAAGGGTTGAACTGGTAGTGAATTCTGAGATGACTGATCAACTATCATGGCCATGTCATTTTCATCTTCAAATGATGATAATCTTTCAGTTAGGTCCAAAGGCTTCCAAGGTAGCAGTACCTTTTCCGAATTTCCATAGGACACTTGGAACTGACTACAAAGTGAGAAAATTGTAGAGGGGTGTCCAAGCCAATAAGTGGATCCGTGAACGATCAGGCCCAAAACCGACTTCACAATTATAGATCCAATGTCGATCGGCAGTCCTCTTTGGATGCAGTAATTCAAAATGACACTTTCTTTAGAAACTTTACCAATCTTCATTGTCGGTAATAGTTTCGCAGAAATGAAAAAGTGCCAATGTTTTGAAACGGGATTCAGAAGTTTTGTAGAAAAACTAACATACCCGTTCTCTCTCATTTCCCAATCGTCAGTTTCGTCCGTTAAATACTGGTAAATTTCATTCATCTGGTTTCTTGTTGGGACAAAATAGGAATAGTGGCAAACAGGAAAATTCCCTATCATATATAATTTGTTGATCCGTGCAGGAGTGAAAGTGATCCATTTCCCTCGCACATAAATAACTCCTTGGTTGATTCTATGCAAATTTGCATAAAACTCTTTTACCACTGGGACCACCACGGCGGCAGTAGTGTAGCACAGCACTTCTCATCTTTGCCGCACTATAATTTTTTCAATATCCATCATGGGGTTATTCAATCCGCGATTCACAAATGCTCGTTCTTTGATTAATCTTTTCTTCGTCAGCAACTTGTTGAAGATTTGCTGCGCTTCCGCACAAATAAACTTTCGCCAATTGAAAACTTGCACTATGGGATTATCAGGGGAATTGGATGCCATAGGAATAAAATAAGTAGAGTTTCACTTCATTTTTGGAGGGAAAATATGAATTAAAATTCGAATTTTTTAGTTTAAAAAGACTATTCCCGACCAAAAACCGTCAAGAACCGCCACTCGAACACAAGAAACCGTCATCTCATTGGTCTCGTCGTCGACGGCCTCGATGGCTTCATCGGCCCACCTCTGTATTAATTTTGTCTGAACTCTCAGGAAAAACCCGCCATCGGCGGCTTCGATGGCGTCATCGGGGCCCAAGGCAAAATTTTCACAGTCTCGCTCTGGTCCGAATGCGTTCTAATTTTTCTTCATGGATCCAATTTTAAAGATGTTTCCAGGGTAAATAAAAGTAGTAGAGCTTAATACTACCATAAACTAGCGATAATCTAAAAAAAAACTACTATAATTGTGAATAAAGTAAAGATAAATATGGGTTGCCTCCCATAAAGTGCTTGGTTTAACATCCTCAGCCCGACCTATTCAGGTGTCATTCAGGTTGACTGATCATAAAACCTCTTTAATATTCAGGTGTCATTCAGGTTTTAATCTATCTTCATTTACTTTAAATCTATTTCCCATTTTTTGATCTTCAATTTCAATAGCTCTGTAAGTATAAACTTGAGTCACAGTAAATGACCATAACCAACGAGACTTCAATTTTCATAACCAACAAAACTTTAATTTTCCAAGAAATAACTTCAGCCTAGTGTTGGAAAGCCAAACTTTATGTCCTGGTTCAAAGTTCTTTTGGTTAATCTTACGATCAATCGCTATCATAAGATTCATTTCTTAATTCTTCCAAATCATTTAATTGTAACAATCTCTTCTTACCAGCATCATTCAAATTATAATTGAATTCTTTAATCACCCAATATATTTTATGCTCCATTTCTACTGGTAAGGGACAAGTCTTTCCAAAAATTAGTATGTAAGGAGTCCTTCTAATAGGAGTTTTATAAGTAGTCATGTAAGCCCATAATGCAATATCCAATCTAGTGGACCAATCTATTCTACTAGGGTTTACAGTCTCTTCAAGTATTTGTTTAATATCTCTATTAGAAACTTTAGCTAACCCACTGGTTTGAGGGTGATAAGCAGTAGAGATTTGATGAATAATATTAAACTTTTCTGCCATTCGCTGAATATATTAATTCCTAAAATGGGATCATCCGTCAGTGATAATCATTCTAGGCATTCTGTATCTAGTGAAAATACTTTTCATTAAAAATTTTGAAACACTTTTAGCATCACAACGAGGTAAAGCTTGTGCTTCAATCCACTTAGAAATGTAGTCTACAGCAATTAATATATATAAGTTCCAAAATGAAAAAAAAAACGGTCCCATAAAATCTAATCCCCAAAAGTCAAAGATCTCAACAATATGAAATTTAGAGCAATATGAAATTTAGAGGCATTTCATTCCTTCTAGATATGTTGCCTACTCATTGACATTGATCACAAGCTTTTAAATATCTATAAACATCTCTAAATATAGTAGGCCAATAAAATCTAGCTTGTAAATTTTTTTAAGTAGTTTTACCAATCCAAAAATGTCCTCCAAATTCAGAATTTAGACATTTCTGAACGATCAGCTCAGTTTCTTCATAAGGTACACATCTCCTCATAATAAGATCCTTACATTGTTTATATAAATAAGGCTCATCCCAAAAATATGCTTTCGCATCATGAATTAATTTT
>NW_018220441.1:54413-55051 GCF_001263595.1 Phalaenopsis equestris
TATAATTAACAATATCAGCATACCATGGTATTCTCCACTCATTTTCATCAGGAAGTTTTTCATCAGGAAAAGTGTCTGTAATCTTATTGTCGGTGTTAGATAATTCATGGTTTTCTAATCTTGATAAATGATCAGCAATTTGATTATCAGTTCTCTTTCTATCAATAACCACAAGATCAAATTCTTGCATCAATAGTATCCATCTAATCAACATCGGTTTAGCATCCCTCTTTTGCATCAGATATTTAATAGCAGAGTGATCCGTATGTACAATACATTTAACTCCAATTAAATAAGATCTAAATTTATCCAAAGCATACACAATCGCCAGTAACTGTTTTTTAGTAACAGTATAATTAATTTGTGCATCATTAAGAGTTTTACTAGCGAAGTATATAACTTTAAAAATCTTTTCGTACCTTTATCCAAGAACAACTCTAATAGCATAATCACTAGCATCACACATCAGTTCAAATAGTTTCTCCCAGTTAGGTGAAACTATAATAGGGGCTGTGATTAATATTTTTTTTAATAACTCAAAGGCATTTAAAAGGCTTTCAGTAAATTCAAATTTCTTGTCCTTTTCTAAAAGTTAGCATAGAGGTTTAATAACTTTTGAGAAATCTTTAATAAAACGC
>NW_018220441.1:55116-57305 GCF_001263595.1 Phalaenopsis equestris
AAATTTTATGCCCTAACACAATTCCTCCTGCAAACATAAATTGACATTTCTCCCAATTTAGAACTAAATTAGTTCTTTCGCATAGCTCGAAAACTTTTTCAAGATAATTTAAGCATGCATCAAATGATGTTCCAAATACAAAGAAATCATCCATAAACACTTATATTCCATCATCAATTAACTTACTAAATATAGACATCATACATCTCTGGAATGTTGCAGGTGCATTACATAATCCAAAAGGCATTCTTTGAAAAGTAAAGTTCCAAAAGGACTAGTAAATGTTGCCATCTAAAAAATAAAAATATTTGTGCCCAACAAGTCTATCCACTATTTGATCTAAAAAGGGTAAAGGGAAGTGATCTTTCTTGGTGGCAGTGTTTAATTTTTTATAATCAATGTAAATACGCCACCCAGTAACTTGTTTGATAGGTATTAATTCATTTTTTTCTTTTTTTTCAACAGTCACTCCTCCTTTCTTAGGAACACAATGAATTGGACTTACCCACACACTATCTGAAAGAGGATATATAATACCATTATCTAACCATTTCAAAATTTCCTTCTTTACTACATCTTTCATCATCGGATTTAATCTCCTTTGTGGATCAACTCTTGGGGTATATTATTCATCTAATATAATTTTGTGCATACAGATGGAAGGACTGATTCCTTTAATATCATCTAAGGTCCAACCAAAAGCTTTCTTATATCTTTTCAATGTATCTAACAGTCTTTGCTCTTATAGATCATTTAATTCTGAAGATATAATAACAGGTAATGTAGATGAGTCTCCCAAAAACACATACTTCAAGTGGTTAGGTAATGTTTTCAACTCAAGTTACGGTGCTGGTATAATTGAAGGCAATAGATTCTTGTCAGCATTTTCTGTGATATAAAAAATCTCAAATCTTTCTTGAACATAATCTAATTCTTCATTTTATAATTTATCAAGAATAATTTCATCATTCTCTTCAATTTGTTCTTCAAAATGCTCTTCTTTTTCAAAATGCTTTTTATCTTAAAAATGTTATTTAAAATATTCATTCAGCAGATGTTCAATAATTTCCATGCGAAAACATTCATCATCTCTTTCCACAGCAGGGTATTTCATAGATTTCACAATGTTAAAAGTCATTTCTTGATCATTAACTCTCATAGTTAATTCTCCTTTTTGAACATCTATCATAGCTTTTCCAGTAGCTAAAAATGGTCTCCCTAAAATGATAGGTATTTCTTTATCTTCCTCCATATCTAAAACAATGAAATCCACAAGAAAGATAAATTTGTCCACTTTTACTAACACATCTTCTATAACTCCCTTAGGATATGTAACTGATGGATCCGTTAACTGTAGAGTTACAGAAGTAGGAGAGACTTCTCCTAATCCTAATATTTTGAAAATTGATAGAGGCATAAGATTAATGATGGCTCCCAAATCACATAAAGCTCTTCCATAAAATTTTTCACCGATAGCACATGGTATAGTGAAACTACTAGGATCTTTTAATTTTTTAGGAAGCTTTTTCTGAATAATTGCACTATACTCATCTGCTGTAGGACTTGTATAATCCCTTAGGGGTCTAGGTTGGTGTTCATTCTCTATTCCTTGATTGTTCAGGCTCTTTTCCATTGTATCATAATTTTTAGGTTCTCTTCTTGATTTTCTAATCTTTCTAACAATGTGTTCAATTTCTGAATCATAGGGTATAAGATTTTCAGGTCCAAATTTACGCATACAATTTGAAATCAGTACTCAGTGATATAAATAACTAAACATAAAAATAAAAATAAGTTGCAATTTAAGTAAAAATTTTCTAATAATCCTAATTTGTTCGTTACTCTGATCGTAATTTTACTCACTCACTCCTCGGCAACGACGCCAAAAACTTGAGCAACTTTTTGTAAATCGACAAATACAAGAATTTGATGGCGCTACTAGAAGATGTAATTTCCAGCAACGACGTCCAAGGACTTGATCACGACTTTATAGATGTGTCTAATTTGATTAAGATGTATAAATAAAATATTCAATAATGTTAAAGTCAAATTTGTCAACGCATATATACGTATCGCTCAAGTAATGTATGGCTCTAATGGAGTCCGAGATATCGATCCCACAGGGAGAAATAGAATACTACGGACTAAGATTTAATAAAAAGTAATACTTCAACTACAACGACATTCAA
>NW_018220441.1:57608-63752 GCF_001263595.1 Phalaenopsis equestris
GGTTGGGAGGATACCGGCTCTCACTTTGGAGCTCCCACGTTCCCCTCACCTGAGGGCTAACATCTACACTTCAACACCCAAACAATAGGACCAAATTGGGGATTTTAGTCTGTCACTCTAAAATCTCCAATTCTACGCCCGAGAATAATATTTCCCTATTTATTTGCACCCAACTTTTAAGGGCTATGACCTCCCTGAATCTTTGATGTAATCTTCCCTTTAGTTTTAAAATTCAACATGTTTTAACAAATCAATTGGCCAGATTGAAAGTAAATTAAGATCAAAGTGAAAAGATCATCACAATTTCTTAAACATTTTCATGGCTTCTTCAATTCAAATCACTATTTCACAAATATTGAAACAAGGAGAAAGCAGAGAAAACTACTCAAAACTCATTAGAAAAACACAACAAAACTTGGAATTCATAAATAAAATTAAATTCATATAAACTTCAACAAGTAAATAACTTATCTCTAAATTCTCCCCAAGAACACTCCTCAAAGTTCTTATGAATCTCTTCCTTTCTTTACAGCACACAGAATTCCTCTTCGAAGTAGCAAGGAGGAAGAAATCTCTCACTTTCCCTTCACTCTTACAATTTCTCGAAGAAATCCTCACAATTGCTACACACTAATGGAACCTCTCTAACCTCTAGGGCCTTTCTAACATCTAGGACCTTCCAGGCTCTCCAGGACCTCTCTAATTTTTGGGAAAAATCTTCTTTTAAAGTTGTGGATGAGCTTTCCCAAGAGTTGCCTGAGTATCCCTTCAAAATTTGGCCTTATCCAATGCTTGAATAGGAATAACCGTCGATCTCGCCGTCGGCGGCCTCGGAGGCGCCGTCCGCGCCGTCAGCGGGCTTCTGAAGATTTTTTCTTGTAGTCTCAGGAAAAACTTGCCATCGACAGCCTAGTTCAAATCTTCACATTTTGGTCCTTTTCGCTCCAAATTCGCTGCTTTTTCTATCTTTTTTCTCCAATGACCCTAATTCATCATTCTTGAAACAAAAAATCAAAAATACCTTTCTTTAAAGTGCAATATCATTAAAAACAGTATAAAATAGGTATAAAAATCTAAACATATTTTCCTTTGGTCATTACTCCTCCTTTCTTAAGAACACAGTGAATTGGACTAACCCATGCACTATCTGAAATAAAATAGATAATTCGAACATCTAACCACTTTAAAATTTCTTTCTTTAGAACTTCTTTCATAACAGGATTCAATCTCTTTTGAGGATCAGCCTTGGGATTGCAGTTCTCTTCCATATGAATTTTATGCATATGAATTAAAGGACCGATTCCTTTAATATCAGCTATTGTCCATCCAAAGGCTTTCTAAAAAATTTTCAAAATTTTCATCAAGATTTTTTTCTTTTTCCATTATTAACTTTGAGGAAATTATAACTGGTAAAGTAAAGGACTCTCCTAAAAGCATTTTTAAATGATCAGGAAGTAATTTTAACTCAAGTTCTGGAGGTTTTTCAATTGATGGACAAAATGATTTATCTTTTTCTATTGTGTCAAAAATTTCAAATATTTCTCAAACATAGTTTGAATCTTCCTTAAAAAGATCTTCACATTGATCTAATTCCTCTTCTTTCTTATGTTCCAAATATTTTACTTCAAATTTTTCTTCATAATTAGTTTTGAAATAGCATTCACTCAGATATCTTATAACATCCATTCTATAGCATTCATCATCTTTACCTTTTGCAGGATATTTTATTGACCTTGAAATGTTAAAAGTAACAGTTTAACATTGATGCGCATAGTTAATTCCTCTTTCTACACATCTATTATTGCTCTTCATGTGGCTAGGAAAGATCTCCCCAAAATGATAGGTGTCTATTTATATTCCTCCATAACTAGCACAATGAAATCAATAGGAAAGATAAGTTGATCCACTTTCACTAGGACATCTTCTATAACTCCTTTAGGGTACATTATCAAACGATCTGCTAACTACAAAGACAAAGTTACAGTAGTAGGGCAGTAGTAGGGGTTATTTCTCCTAATCCCAATCTCTTAAAAATTAATAATGGCATAACGTTAATGCTTGCATCTAAATCACATAAAGCTTAAAATCTATCTCCTATTACACATGCAATTGTAAAGCTACCATAATCTTTAAGATTTTCAGGAAGGTTTTTTTGAATTATAGCATTGCACTCCTCATTAAGTGTAACATTCTCATTATCTTCAAACTTCCTTTTCCTTTTGAGAATATCCTTCATAAACTTTACATAGTTTGGCATTTGTTATAAGACTTCAGCAAATACTTCAGCAAATGGAATATCAGCAAATGGAATATTAATTGTAAGCTACTTAAAAATTTTCAAAAAATTTGAAAATTGTTTATCCAACTTATATTGACGAAGTATCTGAGGAAATGAAGGTGGTGGTTTTTCCAATTCAATTTTCAGCGGAGAAATAGGTCTTTCAGAATCTTTTGGAGCATCCTCTTTTGATTCTTTAATTTCTTTTATGTCTACTTCAAGTTCTTTTTGAACCCTACCTTCCAACTATCTTTAGCTTCTAAGTTGAATTATTTTTACTTGCTTTTTATTATGGTCTTTTGGATTTATTTCAATATTACTAGGAAGGGTTAGTTGGGATCTATTACTCTATGAATTTGTGATTTGTCCAAGTTGATTCTCAATATTTCTAATTCTAGCTCCTTCACTTTGTAACTGATTTCCCATTTGTAACACCACTTCTTCTATAGACAACTTCTTCTCCTCAAATTGTGGATTACTATTGAAACTTGGAGGATAAGTAGATCTATAATTATTATTCCATTGGTTGTTTCAGTTTCCCAATGGCTTTATTTGATTATTCCCCCATTTCTGATTAATACCACCCGTAGTATTATTCCAATTAAAGTTGGGATGGTTCTTCAAACTTGGATTATAATAATTTGAATATGGGTTATTTTTCTTGTTATTTATGGTATTAGAACTTTCTAATTATGATTGAGAATCTATCATTTGGCCTAATGAATTCTCTTCAATCATAGGAATTTGTTGAAAAAAATTCATTCCAAATTGTTCTAACTTTCTTGAAATTGCAGCAACTTGATTTGCTAACATAGTAAATTCATCAGATTCATTAGATTTACCCTCTCAAAAAGCCATTGAAAATTTTCGGTGGCCATTTCTTAAATTAAAGCATAAGCGTCAAGAAATGGTTTTAACATCAATGAACCACCAGCCGAGGCATCGATAATAGATCTAAGAGACCCAACTAATCCTTTATAAAAAGTTTGAATTATTAACCAATCTGATATAACATGGTTTTGACGCTTTCTAAGGAGTTCTTTAAATTAATAGATTCCCCTTCAAACTGACAAAATGATGTAATATCATTTCTAAGCTTCGCAATGTTTTACGGTGGAAAATATTTAGCAAGGAATTTTTGTGCTAAATCATTCCAAGTTATGTTAGATCCAGGTGCTAACAAATTCAACCACACCTTAGCTTTCTCTCAGTGAGAAAGAAAATAACCTAAGTCTTATGACATCATCTCATACACCGTCATATTTAAAAGTAGTGCACAATTCTAAAAATTTGGTACGATGTAAATTTGGATCTTCAAGTGGTGATCCCCCAAACCGATTATTTGATACTATTTGGATAATAACATGTTTAAGTTCAAATGAATTAGCCACTACAATATGTTTTTTAATACTACAATGAAGTTCATCTACCATAGGGTTGGCATAATCTCTTAAAGGTTTAAATTCTTGATGAATTTCAGCATTTTGATCGATGAATTAAGGTTTAAATTCTTGATGAATTTCAGCATTTTGATCATTTTAGTTTGTCATTTCTATAATTTTTTTAGATTTTTCAAAACTTTAAATTATTTTGCTTTTTCTGATTTTCTTAACAGTTCTCTTTAATTCAGAATAGTAGGGAACTAGTCCTTCAGAACTTGAACTACACATACACTAACATAAAATAAAATAAATTAAAATAAAACACAAAAAAAAATAAAATAGTATAATAAGATATTCCTACAATAACTCTTAAAGTTTAAATAAGACTTTCTAAAATAGAAATTTACTTTTAATCAATCTCCCTGACAACGAAGCAAAAAACTTGATCACGACTATTTATATGCAACATTATAACAATGTATGCAATTATATTCTTCACTTATCTTTCCTATTTTACAACAACAACAAAAACTTGATCATGAGACAGGGCTTTTTAATTAAGCCCCAAATATCAAACCCTTAGGGACTGTTCACGATATGCACTTTTAAATAAAAAACTTTTTATTTCAAAAAGACAATTACTTAAACTATAGATATGTTTACACTTATTAAAATTCAATTCTTTTTGGTATTTTTGATATTTTGATGAAACATAAATAACTTCTAAATATAACTTGAGTTTATGTAAAAGAAAAGCATTGAATATGAAATATCTTTCTCCTTATCATGAATGAGTAATAAGTATGGGAATTTTGTTGTGGAAGTTTTCAAATTGTGTTGTGCCAAATAGGAGGAATATTATTCTTATTAGAGATGCTATAAAGAACATTGACTAAATTAAAGTTTGAATAGTTCTGAAGACCCATGAGGAAGAGAAGATACCAACTCTCACTCTCGAGTTCCCTTGGTTCCCTCCACCTGGGGGGTAAGATCTCGTATCAGAACCTAAAATAATAAACAAAGTTAGGGGCTTTAGCCAGTCACTTAAGTCTTCTAACTCTACACTCTTCAAAGACTATTTCCCTATTTATTTGCACTAAATCATAAGAATTACATTCTCATTCATACCATTCATAACATTCTCATTCATACAACCTCATGTGATTCTTTCCAATTGTTGACTGAGACACCACCATCCCAGTTCTTACATGTTCTCACAAAAAAAATTTACATCTAATTGGGCCATATCAAGAAGTAAATGAAGTACATGATATTAAATCATCACAACTTCTTCCAACATTAAAGATTAATACTCTCCACAACTTCCATCCAGCACTTTAATTACTTATCTTTTTAAGGAGAAAGATAAAGAAAATTACTCAGAATCCATGAAGAAAACAAAACCACACTTTAGTTTAAAAGTAGAAATCATTTTCAAACCAACAAGAAGTCTCGATTAAAACTAAAATTAATTTAAAAGTAAAGATAAAAACTTATCTCAAATGCTCTACCAAACTCTTGAAGTTCATTTGAATCACTTCTCTCTTACAACACTCTTAACTCTCACAATAAAACTAAAAATAGAAAGAAAAAAGTAAATTTGTTGTGACTTAAAAATCTCTCCAAAATTTTCTTCACCAATTATTTCAAGAACTTCTCAGGACTCCCCCTTTTTTCTTCCAACATCCTTCTTTTATAATTTTCTAAGAGGCACCTTGGTATCTGTCGGCGCTATTTCGAGGGTTTGTGGGGAGTTGGCCGTAAGAAGCTATCGGTCGTCGGAATCAAAATTCCGTCGCCCCTTCGGAAGGACGTTGAAGTATGAAATCAAACTTACCCCTTATTTTTCATAGTTTAAAATGAAAGAGCATTGTACCTCAAATCCTGTATCTATCTCGAAGGGTAAACACAATACTTGAGGATGAGGCTTGATCAAATAAACTAAGGAATGTATGACGTCTGTTTGGACTGTGAAACCTTTGTATTTGCCGACAAGTTCCCCTATTTAATATAAAGGATTAAATAGGGTTTATATTAATATGGGTTCAGACATGCTTCCTATAAGGGCAAGCCCCTATAGTTAATTACATCTTAAATGGCCAAAGTAACTTAAGAAGACTCTCGATAAAAATCAGGAAATATTATCTTCAAGGAGTTTCAAAGGGTAGGACTCTTCAATTAGATCGAACGTAGAGGTGTGAAAGGGGATTGGTTCAAATTTGGAACATTTATTATAGAATCCAAACGAGGAAGAACACGGAGATGTCATAGATCCAGAGGAGAACCCCGATAACTTTCCAAGCTATCCTAATTTTTGGCTTCAATTTTAAGGAGAAATATTTAGGTGTTTCATCCTGTCAATTTTATTAGTTAGGGCTTACATTCGTGTGAAACAATCACACAAATAGCCTGGAAGAGGTGAGGATTTAGGTCGTGACAAACGACAACCTCAGAATCCTAAGAAGAGTTAGGGCTTATATTGTA
>NW_018220441.1:64250-73194 GCF_001263595.1 Phalaenopsis equestris
GTGTTTAATTGCAATTGTAGTTTTGTGTGATGTTTGTGATTAAATTTTGAGTTATTTTATATTTTGAATATTGTGGTGGTGGACTTGGTTGATTTTAGTTTTAGTTTTGGTTTTGGTTAACATGCATGTTTATGTTGTTTTCATACATGTAGGTAAATGCAAGTATAAAAAAGAAACAACGTAAGCATAAAGAGAAGCATGTAAAGAAAAGGCACAAGAAAGACAGTACTATAAACTATATAAGCGTACCTAGCGAGTCTTCTCGTTCCACCACCTGAAACTTAAAAATGCATGTGAGGGCACTTATGAAGAGCAGGAAAAGTAAAGTTTTGGTGATTTTCCTAACTCTATGTTGTATTTTGGTGAGCCCTTAAAAGTTTAATTAAGGATGATTTCATTGAGCAACGTATATTAAGTTTAATAGATCTTTGAGGTATCCAACAAGTTAGGAGGAGGAAGTAGGTCCATGCCCAAATTTTTTTAATTAGGCTTAGTGGTGTTACAAGGATGTTGATTATGTTATGTTTATTTTTCTAATCCTCATTTAGTCAATTTTGATTTGGCATAATTCACCACTAAGCCCTTAAGACCTAGGTGAGTGTCTTAATTAGCTTTGAAAAGGTTAAGCTTTAAGTGGTCATGATTCACGATTTGGATTTTATTTGAAAATCAAAATAGGGGTATTAAATTGATTAATTATTGACTTCAACAGTCATACCCCTAAGTCCAAGATCATTTAATTTTAATACAAATTTTATAAACTTTCAAATTTTAATAATTTAGAAATTTATTAACTTAATTAAGAAAGTGAGATTAGTTTCTACCAATCGACCTGTTATGTTCCAAACATCAAATAAATTGATTATGATCAGAGGTTGCCCATTTCCCTCCTTGACTTAAGCCTAAATGTTAATTAAGGCTAACTTTCCAAAACTACACATTTGCCCCTAAGACTTTAACACTTCGTAATTTGTCAAACTCAATCTCAATTCAAATGACTTTGAAATTTTTATCCTACCTCATTCATGGGTCAATTAAGACATCAAAGGAGAAAATGTGATTTTTCAGAATTTAATTTATTTTATATAATTATTTTTATGCAAAAATATGATTTTTCAAAGGTAATTCCTAACATGACCAAGGTAAGTCCTAATCCCTGGAAATTTTTACTGGAGCTGGACCTAGACTAGAAAAGCCTTTGGACCAAATTTCATATTTTTTTGAGTTCTCTGTGATTTATGAGAATTATTTTAATTTTTGGTTTAGTTAATAAAAATAAAATATTTTAAATGATGAAAATTAAGTTTTGTGCCTTTAAAAAATATCTACGAGGTTAGACAACCCAAAGGAACAAATTTCATATTTTTCCAATTTTTCTTTTATTTATTGAAATTATTTTAGTGAAAACTCATTTTTAGCCTTTAAAAAATTATTTTTAAGCTTTGAAATTTAATATCTTTATTTAGAAAATCAGGAAAAATATTCTAGTTGTTCTTAGGTGATTAGGAAGTAATTTAGAACATTTCCATAAATTTTGTTATTTTTATGTTTTTTATGAATTTTTAATTATTTTAAATATTTAAAATAAGCTAAAAATCAAGTTTTTATTCTAAATATTATTTTATTTTTATAAAATATCTCTTATCACAGAGAACTCAAAAAACTAAGTTTCATAATTTTTTGAGTTGTATTTTGATTTTTTTAAAAATCATTTAGGTGTCAAAAGTGGTATTTATCTTTAAAAATCAACTCAGGTTATCAAATGAACTCAAAATTATGAAACTTTTATAATGAGTTCTCTGGATCATCAACCATAGTGGAGATAAAAAATCAAGTCATTTTAATGTTTATATTTTATAAAATTAATTATTTTAGTAATTTAGTGTTTGCAAAATTTAAGTGCATTTTAAATGACTTGACCATGAAACTATTTCCAAAAGCTTCTGTAGACATGGTGGACCTTCCAAAATTTTCTTAGAATTTTATAATCAATATGCTAATTTTTAGGATTATTTTAAGGAAATAATGTGCAAGAACTTGAAAAATATGGCTCTCTGTATAGGAACCTCCTCTGACTTTGGCAAAATCAGAGGATGTTTCCCTTGTTAGAGGCCACAACATGCCAAAATTTCAAGCCAAGGTGATGTATCAATATGCATGGAGAATCAAATGATCCCAAATAACATTTAATTAATTAAAAATATTTTATGCATCAAATGGACTTGAAGTTTATTCAACATTATTCTCCTCTGTTCACTGAGCAAGAGGGTATTTTTATTTTATTTTTGTTATTTTTCTTGACAAAATTACAAATTTTTGAAGTTTAGGGAGTTTAAATAAATAGGAAAAGCCCTATTTTTCTATTTGAACTGTGTGTGTTGACTAAATCATTTAAACTACACGTGCTGACTAGATCCTAGGCAGCTCCGAAACTCCACGCGGCGCGCTCCTATTTGCTGCCGCCATCCACACCAGCAGCTACGTGTCCCGCTGTTTATGCCCTAAATCGCTATCCAGCTCGATCTCCT
Source organism: Phalaenopsis equestris (assembly GCF_001263595.1). Taxonomy (NCBI): domain Eukaryota; kingdom Viridiplantae; phylum Streptophyta; class Magnoliopsida; order Asparagales; family Orchidaceae; genus Phalaenopsis; species Phalaenopsis equestris. The sequence goes on from NW_018220441.1 coordinate 66,779, forward strand.
CCGTCTATTTGATACACGCTCGATCAAATGGCTCCCCGTCATCGTCCCCGATAAAATGATCCCGTGACCGTCCATACTAAAACCCTCAGATCTCAGCCTATACTCAACTAAATCACTTTGGGTTTGGTCTTATGGACTCGTCTAAGTGAGACGAACACATTCATATGATAAATGTGTCATGAAAACAAGCCCAAGTAAATGGACAATCAAAATAGGCTCGGGAGGAGGAGAAGTTTTATACCTTTGCTTTGAGAAGGGAGGCTCCGATCAGAGGGTCTTGGCACGTTCATTATGATCCAAAGAGGCTAGGGATTGTGTCTCTGGTCTTGTTGTAAGGCCCAGGTATGAATTCGATCACGACCGAATTTGGGTGTTGGTCTAGAGCTATGGTAGAGGCTCTGTGAAGGGTGATTTTATGGGGTTTGGATTCTTTCACTATTTTGAAGGTGTGGGTAGAGTTAATTTGAGTTTGGGTGGACTGTAGAGGTGTGTTGGGTTCTGTCCTGGTTTTCGGCAAGGTTCCAAGCTCAAAATTGAGCTCCGGCAATGGGAATTGGTGAGGGAAAACGATTGGAATGCACTGAGGGGATCTTAGGGAACTTCTGTGTGAAGTTTGGAGAGGCCTCACTAAGGAAATTTCAGCACACCTCCCATGGCCATGGAGGTGAGTTTTTATAAAAATGGCCATGGGAGTGGCTCTCAGGGCATAAGCTTGGGTGCATTGTGGTGCTTATGTGGAGGGTAGAGGAGCTCCATCAATTGGTTTGGCTGAGCTGTCCTCTAGGTTTAATTTGGGTGAGGTGCCATGCGGGTGGCTCTTGGTTTTGAGCTTTTTCGGCCACTATGCTGGCCGGCCGGCTAGGGGGAGGTGGCTAGGAGCTCAGGGAACCCAGGGGAATATGGCACAGCAATTTCGTGTAATAATACCAAATTTTCGTCAGGATATCTTAAGCACATGCATTTTTGTAAATAAAATCCCTTAATTTGGGGGACCTTTGGTCTATGGCTTAGCTTAGGTGATTAGATGGGCGTAGGTGGCTAGATGGGTTTTGGCTCATTCTTAGGGTCTAACCAATGGCTGAGGTGGAGTTAATTTAATTGCTTTAAGGTGGTTTGGTCATATTTAATGCATGGGTTCAAGTGATCAAAGTTTGGGTTTGGGCTAGGTTAGCCATGTCAACTGACTCAATTAATTGGTCAATATTGTGTATATGATTACTATGAAGATCTTCGGTGAACGTTTGAAGTGATTTTGGGTTCAATTGGTAGGTTAATTTGAGGGATTTTTGAAATTTGGTCAATTTTGGCATGTTGGGCTAGACATGGGTCTAGGTTGGGCTAGCCTTAGGATAAGTACAAATTCAATGGTCCACATGATCAAGGGAGATGTTTTAAAGATTTTTCATAAAGGGATGGAGTGGAAATTTTGGGGTTAAGGCCCTCAATTTGGGGAGATTTTGAGACATGGCCAATTTGGGGCAAATTTGGGGCTTTTGGACTTAGGTTAAAATCAAATGAAATCGAGGTTTAACCAAGGCCAATTGATGGTCAATTTTGATGTATGGGGATATTATGAAGGTTTTTCAACACAAATTATGGCGAATTGAGTGGGCCATGGGTTCAATTTGGTGGAACCAAGTCATAGGGCCAAAATTGAGATCTTGATCTAAATCAAAATTGGCCTCAAATGATGGAATAATTGAGATTGAATTTTGTCTAGATTGGTTAAATCAAGAGTTAATTTGAGTTTAGGATTGAAATTTGGGGAGATTGCGATCAAATTGATGGACATTTGGGGTGATTTGGGGAAAATATGGGCCTTTAAAGGGTAATTTGGAAATATGGGCCTTTTGATTTGGGGAAAATATGGGCCTTTAAAGGGTAATTTGGGGGTTTTGATCAAAGATGGAAAATTTGGCCAAATTGGGTCATGTAATAGTTGAGAAAAATGAAATTGGGAATATTTGGGAGTTTTTGAAAATTTTTGGGATTTTTTAGAATTTTTGTAATTTTGGGGTAAGGAGGGTATTTTGGTAATTTGGCCAATTTAGGGTAGTTTGGGTGTTTTTAAGGTGTTTGAAATGATTTCTGAACCAAGTTGGGTATTATGGGTAAATTTGGGAATTTTGGCCAAATTTGGGGTCCCAATGGTATCTAGGTAATTTCGGGGAGTTTTGGGGCAAAATGATAGGTTGGGTATCTTGGTAGAGTTGGAGTGCCGACCACCATCAATAAAACATGGTCCAATGGAAACCCCATTTTGGGTCCTCTATGTAGTGGTCTTAGCTAAACCCTAGCCTATGGCTTGTGGTTTTAGGGGACCACCTACATGAGTCTCCCAAAAGTATCAAGGGACCAAAGCCTAGGAGTTTAAGTTTAAGGATGTGGGTGATTGTGAGTGTAAGTAATTGCAAGTGAGTGCCTTAGCCCTAGAACAACACCCAGAGTCAACCCTAAGGTCCAACAGTCCTAAGGGTAACTCATCCTGAGTTCCCCCATAGTGACCCCACCTACTAAGTGCTAGAGGTTAGGACCAACATGTTGAACTTCAAGTTGAGTAGAGAAGAGATTGGAATTTCTAGTGGTGAGGGTGTCTTTTCTAGTTTCCTAAGAATAGTCAATAAGAAAGTCCTATGGCTAGACCTTAGGCTACTAAAGAGGAAAAAACTAAACCTCAACCAAAAATGAGGTCAACAAATGGACCCCCAATAGGTGTAATGTGCTAGGCAGGCACACCGCGCGTACTGGCGTTGACCGACGAGATAAAAAAAAAACCAATAAAACTTCTAACCTAAGTGAACAAACCTGGTAATATGTGTAGGGTTGTGTGTGTGATTTGTTTCTACTGGGGGGAATTAGCAGGTGAGTGTTTGATTAAGTTAAGAAGTAGAAACTCTCGCTGGGGATTGGAGAGTTGACTTTGAGTTATGAAATTTCAGAATGTTCTAGAGGATGGGAACCAGTATGCAAGTGCTAAAACCAAGGTGGGAATTGAAATTTAGATATCAATTCAAAAAGAGAGAGAGAGTCAGAATGTAAGGACTGATCTTGAATGTAGTGAATCAAAAATGTAGGACTGAGAATTGAAATGTAGGTCAATTCTTAAAAGAGAATGTCAAAATGTAAGGATTGACCTCGAATGTAGTGAATCAGAAATATAGGGCTGATTCACAAATGTGAATTGAAATGTAGGTCAATTCGCAAAAGAGAGTGTCGGAATGTAATGACCGACCTAAAATGTAATGAATCAGAAATTTAGGACTGATTCAGAAATGAGAATTGAAATGTAAGTCAATTCTCAAAAGAGAATGTCAGAATGTAAGGGCCGACCTCGAATGTAATAAATCAGAAATATAGAATTGATTCGGACATGAGAATTGAAATGTAGGTCAATTCTCAAAAGAGAGTGTCAGAATGTAAGGACCAACCTCAAATGTAATGAATCAGAAATGTGGAAATGAGAATTGAAATGTATATCAATTCTCAAAAGAGAGTGTCAGAATGTAAGGACCGACCTTGAATGTAATGAATCAGAAATGTGGGACTGATTCAAAAATGGGAATTGCAATTCTGGTCAATTCTCAAAGGAGGGTGTCTGAATGTAAGGACTGGCCTCAAATGTAATAAATCAGAAATGTGAAGATGAGAATTGAAATGTATATCAACTCTCAAAAGAGAGTGTCGGAATATAAGGACCGACCTCAAATGTAATGAATCAAAAATGTAGGACTGATTCGAAAAAGAGAATTGAAATGTACGTCAATTCTCAAAAGAGAGTTTGTAGTGTTGAATTTACAGAAATGTATCATGTGAAAAAGGTTGATCTTGTTGAAGGAGATTTATAAAGCTTTGTGAGTTTTTTATGTAGAATGTGAAATTTTGCGGGGATGTGCAGAAAGCTAGTGTAGATAACGATGGTTGTGCTGCGCGCACAAGAAGTAGGAAATTTTGAAAATGGAAGAATCTACTCAACAGGTTTGTTTTATTTCAGGTTCTACTCAACAGGTTTGTTTTATTTTCTTGTTGTTTTTATCACAATTAATTTTTTAAAATATGTTTTTAAAGTTATAATTTTAATTGGCTGATTTTCAAAAGAAATTTTTTTTGTTATTTACTCATTTGTGATTATTTTTTTATTTATGTTTTTTTTATTATTGAAGATTTGTTGTTTTGTTCTTTGTTCATTGAAATTCTGAACCACGCATGGTTCGCAGCTTTCATCCATCGCATAAAAAGGCAACTAACAAAAAGGCATAATTTGAGAGAAATTTCCATTAATTTGCTCCAAAAGAGATGCCATAAATCAGACATAGGCTAACGCCTCAAAAGGTACATTATGTAATCCATGTCGAAATACATTGAGAATCATCCCTTGCTATGAGTACATCATAGATTAAATATATCAAATGCATGTCATGCTGCTAAAAGAAAGAAAGTGAACCCTTTGTGCTAGGTATGTTGAGCTCCTGATCAAGCAGACCTTCTAAGTCATGCTCCAGGATAAGAGTTCCCTTCGCATGTACTTAGAGGTACAACCTTCTCATAGCTCGTACGGAAACAACTCCTCCAATTCTGGGTCCTGCTGGAATCCACACGATATTCTACTGTCATCCATCCTGCGGAAAGTCACAGACACCCTACGGTGTCGCACTCTTGGAATGCAATGTTTGGCAATGTCTGCACCGTTTCCCTTGAGAACAAGTACTAAACTGAATGGAAGAGGAATCTCCACAGAACCTCTGAATTCACCAAGGCCAACAATATCGATTTATTTCCCAGATAGAATATTTCTTTTACTCATGAACGAGACCGTGCAGAAAGGTCTCACAAAATCATGATGATCGATGTGTGGGGGAATGCAGTCACCTTCTTCATAAATGTTAATGATGTAACTGTTGGGGATGCAAGTAGCAGGTAGAATATTCCACTTGACCATTCTCTTGATCATCCATTTTATCATCGGTGGTAACAGATCCACTTAGTCGTATTTGAGGATTCCAGGTGGATTCCATTTGTGAAGTTGTAGCAACAGCCGCATTGGATGGTGATTCTTCCCTTTCCCCTCATCCATTTCTTTGGCTCAGAATATGTCCTTTCCATGAGAAGGCCCGCTCGACCTCTATCTCTTAAATCGAAGATACAGTCCAAAATGCTTCTTTCATTAGTCTCTGAGAAAACCCTGTTATATAGCTCCATGCCTTCCAATATGTTGACGAACTTTCCCTGAACCTCTTCATAGAACTTGAATTCTCTTTTATTTACTCTGCTTATCTTGTAGTATTCTACCATTCCAAGGGTTTGCAGCTGCCGTGAGCGTTCCTTCCTTTGGGCATTGGCGGGAATCTAAACTGGTGCTGGTTGATCCGGAATATGAGACTCATCCTCTAATGGGATGTATGATCCCGGGCTCCACCGTGCATGTTGATCCGTCCCCAGTGGGACATATGGTTCATCTGTCGTGAAGTTTGGAGTCTGAGACTCGTTGGTGCTTAAAGTGTATTCTTCTAATGTACTGAAATGTTGTAGATGCAGAATGTTACAATCCGGGCATTCTACAAATGCGCCCGTGACTGATGTCCCGGCTGGGACCTCAACGTTGCATGTTGGGCAACCTCTGCACACGATAACTGGGGCCGGGGGAACTTGGAGCGCATCTGATTCTGTCCCAAATCCTGACTCTTCATCTATAGTGGGCAGGCTGGCAGAAGTTTCTCTTAGATCTGGGTTGTAAATATGTCCCTCAGGAATGGGGGTAAGAAAATTGCTCACGTCTCTCTGACGTTTGCGTTCCTATCGAAGAAAAGCTCTCTGCTTCTTTCGGCTAGCATTTCTGTGCTGCATCCTGCGGAGCGGAGTATTTGGTAATTGTTCATTACGGACAACTATCAGGTCCCTTGTTGGAGTGGCTACCATGGAGGGCAGACGGCTGGGCCCCTCCATCGGATCTTGTTCCGCTGTCACGTTTTTACCTTTGTGTGACACATTGTTCTGAGTGGTTACCCTCAACGGTGAAGGCACTCCCTCCTTTTCTTTACTGTTGAATAGAGGACCCTCGTAGTCCATATCAACTTGGTTGAAATCCACGTTGAAATCTATGACACCTCCTTGCGGCGCCATCTCCTCATTTAGTGCGAGGTTCCAGCCATCTTGGAAGGCAAATATCAGCCTCTGTCTTGACATTTTTCTGCAAACGACAGGAAAAATGTCAGTGGGCCGAAGCTTGGCATGAACAAGAACAAAACAAAGTATTATTAAAGTAAATTTTAGTTTCTTGTCGTGAAGTGGATTATTTATTTTATGTGTGAGTTTCGTTTAATTTAGTAGGGTATTTAAATTCGAAAGTAGAAAAGAGAACGTGTGAAGTTCAAGAATTTTCTCAAAATTTTCATTATAATTTTCATTATAATGAGGTTAAT
>NW_018220441.1:73204-73577 GCF_001263595.1 Phalaenopsis equestris
ATTATAATGAGGTTAATTACAAAATTTGGACCCGATCATAGACATTAGATAACCTAGATAACCCTAAAACAATCAAAGTTTCAAAATTTCAAAGAAGGCAGACGCAAGCGGCATTGAGCAGCATCAGGTTGAGTAATAGGTTTTCATGTATCGTCCATTTATTGGTAACATGGGTCTTTCACCCTGGAAGTCCATTAACTGGTAGGCTCCTCCTATATAGACCTTCTCAATGACAAATGGTCCCTCCCAAGTTGGCTTGAATTTTGCACCTATTTTGCGGCGTGCAAGAATAGACCTTTTGAGCACAAGTACGAGGTCACAAACTTTGAATGTCCTTGAGCGGACCAATTTGTCATGGGCTTGTACCATCTTT
>NW_018220441.1:73679-75254 GCF_001263595.1 Phalaenopsis equestris
TGGCGACTCTGAGAGATGGTGTCTGAGAGATGGTGTCGAGAGTTCCGACGGTACCACGGCCTCGGCTGCATACACGAGCACATAGGGTGTACGCTGAGTGGGAGTCCTGAAAGTCGTCCAATAGGCCCACAAGGCATCTAACAATTTTTTGTGCCAATCCCTTTTGTTTTCATCCAGTGTTTTCTTCAAAATCTGTACCGGTGTCTTGTTGAAAGCCTCAGCCAGACCATTTGCTCTGGGATAGTAAATCATAGAGTATCTCCGATCTATTTCGTGTCTTCTGACAAAATTGTTGATCATTGTACTTTTGAAAGTTGTCCCATTGTCAGAGATTATTCTTCGCGGTGCTTCAAAATGGTAGATGATTTGGCTTTTGAAAAATTGAAGGACGTGTTGTGTGACCGACTTTTTGTAAATCGACAAACACAAGAATTTGATGGTGCTACTAGAAGATTTAATTTCCAGCAACGACGTCCAAAGACTTGATCGCGACTTTATAGATGTGTCTAATATGATTAAGATGTATAAATATAATATCCAATAATGTTAAAGTTGAATTTGTCAATCCAAACATACTTATCGTTCAAGTAATATAGGGCTCTAATGGAGTCCTAGATATCGATCCCACAGGGAGTAGTTTATAATTACGGACTAAGACCTCAAAAAAGCAATACTTTAATCACAACAACGATGTTCAATTTGCTTATCTGTCAGTAATAGGCAATTGAAATAAATAGATAATTTTAATAACTAATAAATAACTAATGATATAAAGTAGAGTTTCATTGTGATATTAAGAATATAAGAAGCATCCTTCTATATGTCAAGAAATTATAGTGAATGGATAAAATGAATTAGTTCAATTTATATTGTGCCAAATAAGAACATACCTATTCTTTACCCTTTGGTCCAGACATAAAGAACATTGACTAATCCTATGCCTATTTACTGAATCAGCGGCTAGGCTGGGAGGATACCGGCTCTCACTTCGGAGCTCCCACGTTCCCCTCACCTGAGGGCTAACATCTACACTTCAGCACCCAAACAATAGGACTGAATTGGGGATTTTAGTCTGTCACTCTAAAATCTCTAATTCTACTTCCAAAAATAATATTTCCCTATTTATTTGCACCCAACTTCTAAGGGCTTTGACCTCCCTGAATCTTGGATGTAATCTTCACTTTAGTTGTAAAACTCAACATATTTTAACAAATCAATTGGCCAGATTGAAAGTAAATTAAGATCGAAGTGAAAAGATCATCATAATGTTTTAAACATTTTCATGGCTTCACCAAATCAAATCATCATTTCACCAATCTCGAGACAAGGAGACAGAGAGAGAAAACTACTCAGATCTAATGGGGAAAACACAACAAAACTCAAAATTCATATATAAAATCAAAGTCATATATAACCTCTAGGGCCTACAGGATCTCTAGGACCTCTCTAATTTTCGGCCAAAATCTTCTTTTAAAGATGTGGATGAGCTTTCCCAAGACTTGCCTAAGCATCCCTTCAAAATTTGTCCTCATCCAAAGCCTAGTTGGTCATAACTAGTAGGCATAACCGTCGATC
>NW_018220441.1:75266-75861 GCF_001263595.1 Phalaenopsis equestris
GCGGCGGCCGCGAGGGCTCCGTCGGTGGGCTTTTGAAGATTTTGTCCGGTAGTCTCGGGAACAACTCACCGTCGGCGGGGTCGAGGGCGCCGTCGGCGGGGTGGAGGGGCGGGGCCGGCTCTTAGTTTTAAAGCATCTTAGTTTAAATCTTCACATTTTGGTCCTTTTCGCTCCAAATTCGCCGTCAGCATCCTAGTTCAAATCTTCACATTTTGGTCCTTTTCGCTCCAAATTCGCTCCTTTTTGTATCTTTTTGCTCCAATGACCCTAATTCATCATTCCTGCAACAAAAAATCAAAAATACCTTTCTTTAAAGTGCAATATCATTAAAAATATTATAAAATAGGTATGAAAATCTCAACATATTTTCTCTTGGTCAAAATCCCCCAAACTTAACAATTACTTGTCCTCAAGTAATTTTAGTACTATATAAAAATTATTATCTACTGTAGTAAAATTTTAATTTAGAAATACTATAACTTTGATTTAAATAAATATCATAGTGAGATTTTCAGAAAAAATTCAAGTAATTGAATCAACTCTGTAGCCTCCAGATTATCTAGTCATCAAGTTGTAAGAGTTCTAGTCTTCTATT
>NW_018220441.1:76110-84988 GCF_001263595.1 Phalaenopsis equestris
TTTTTTTCTTTTCATTTCAGGGATTGTTTTCAATCCTTTCTTTTTCCTTTTTCAAGTGAGGATTACTATATCTGGATAGCCTTTAATGATTTTGAACTTCACTTTTCTTTCCCTAAATTTGAAACTCAAAACATTTCTTTACCTTCTAAATATTTCATAGTTTTTACATCATTGAGCCCCAATCTTTTCTTCTCAAATGAATTTCAGATTCTTAATACTTCAAAATATATTTTCTTTTACTTTAAATAGTTAAATATAATCTTATTATCTTATTCTAAATATCTTAAGTTACAAAATTAATTTTCATTATGAAAATATTTCTTTATATCTACCATAATATTTAAATTGTTACAAAAATATAGTTACCTGAATTAAATTCACTACATAAAATCTAATAAATAATTTTTTAAAATACTAAAATAGAGGACATCTAATAGTTAATCTTTTCTTCCCTCCCTCAAACTTAAACTTTCAAATATGAAATAATACAGGTGGAAAGAAAAGCTATAAATATAAATCATACCTCAGTATTGTAGGCATTTTCATCATTCTGAAATTTCTGCAGGCCTTCTCAAATTTTTACTTCACCTGGTCTGTAATATTATGAGCTTTCTATTCATATAAATCATTAGAAGAATTTTTGGGTAATGAAATTTTTAAGTATAACACTAAAACAAGCACAACATTTCCTAACACAATCACAATACTAAACAATTAAAATTAAAATGTGGAATAAAAATCACATTACAATCCACAATTCTACTCAATATCTATTAAACTACACATGCACGTTTAACTACCACCCTAACTTTATAAAAATTTAAATTATCCAACTACACAAAATGAAAGTCCAAATACATAAACGTCCATTTCTCTTACAAAAAGATTAAATAAAATAAAAATACAAACATAAGTACATCAATTTCATTCTATATCAAAATCCCAAGCTATATCTTCATCGCCTTCATCAGCAGGTGGGTTGGGTTGATACTGAGTATATTGGGGGCATTCAGGAAACGTAACATCAGGCTCTCCTCTGTAGTGTCGGGCCAGAGCTTCATAATAGGCTACCTCAAAATTTGAATGCCTCTGCAAGTACTCACTATCATAATCGTGTCGACGTTCTAAACCTCCAATCCTTTCACTTATCAATTATATGCTCTTCCGCTGCAAGGTCAACTCATTCATCAAATCGGAGAGGGTAGGGGAACTAGAAGGTGGATGGTCATAACTTGTAGAGGGGACATCTCTACTAGTAGAAGGTTCTTGAATTCTACTCCCAGTTCTTCATTTCTCATGGAATTCATATGTCTTCAAATTAGCTTTACTAATGGGTTTCATGGGATAAGCCCATTCTTCATCTCCAAATTCTACTCCAGAAAGTTTACAAATTGTAGGAAATGAAATAGTGCCACGCCTTACAGGTGGCATTCAACATGGAAGCAGATAAGTTTACCCATTCTCACTGCTTTATCTTCCATGTTCCTTTCCCATCAGTGAGAAAGTTGATCACATTATTGAGGGGGTCTTCCATCGTACTAAATGATTCATAGTGATAAATATAAGAGTTTGGGACTTCGTAAAAAGTGTTGATGCGGGCAGCGGTAAATTCAACAGGGAATTTACGCACTTGAACGTTTCCGTCATTAGAATAAATTACATTAGCGTAGAACTCCTTCACAACATTTGCATCAGCTTTATTGGTGGTGTAAAAAAAGTTTTCCCTGCTCTGATCGGCAAAAACTCATTCGATTTCTCCTCCCGGACTTTCAAAAACTCGATCTTGTATGCACTTCTTTCTTTTAAATATGAAAGTAAATTTTGTTTGAGCCATCGCATTGATGAAGCGAGACTCGTCGAACTTAACTCTTCTCTTTTGACGTGGAGCCATTTCAATCTAATCAAATTATAGAAAATTTCCAAAAATTACTTCAAATATACAAATCATGCCTTCCAATAGTAATTCTAAGAGTTCAACATTAAGATCCATGAATTTCTTCCCAAATTTTGTTCACATTCTCAAATTTTTCGAATCTCCTCAATGTGGAAGAAATACAGGGTGAAAATCAAATATTTTTAGCTTGGAGTGAAGCTCTTACCTAGAGATGATCAAATCCGGTGTCAGAAAGCCTTGAAATCGCCTCCCAATCAAAAATCTTTCAAGCCCTAGTTCCAAAATGGCATTTTTAGGTGGAAGGGGATGATGAATAGTGGCGGTTGACTGGTCAAAATTACGGTTAAAGGTGCTTTTTCTGAGCTCGTGGTCGACGGGATTGATGGCGCCGTTGGTGCGCTTAATTGGAATTTAAATCCTAAGTATCGGGAAAATCTAGTCGTCGGCGGTGTCGAGGGCGTCGTCGGCGGGCTCTATTGATTTTGTCCAAATTCCAGATTTTTACAATTTCGATCAATTCCAAGCCTAAACTACATCCGTTTAATCATTATAGAGATAATTTTGAATAACTAAATGATGTACATAGCACATATAAATTTTCACAAAACGAAACATCTCATTTATATATGAATTCCAAGGAATACAATATACGTTACATAACACACCTAAGTTTGGTATTTTCTCAACCTCAATACATTAATTCAGCATCGCAATCGAAGCCACAACACTCAAAACGTTGAAAACAAAACATCCTATGCTTAGTCACAACTACTATACAGAGATCTATAAGCATAATTCTAAAGCCAAGTAAACATAAAATTCAAATCAAAATACATAGATAGACATATAGGTAGTAATATAAATCTACTAATCTTCAGACTCGGTACTCGATTCTCCTCTGAGATCACCCAATGATTGCACATGAATGAAGAGGTTGTAGAGAGGTCGGAATGGAAATTCTTTATTAGAATCCTCCTCATCAGTCGTATCAAACTATCTTCTAAATGTCCAGAATGTTTGAAATGTTCCTTCATCCTCAAGTCCAGATGATCGAAGAAATCGGAGATATTATTAATTGCATTCATGAAATTTTGGACCTCCTTTTCCAATTTCTTGATTCGGTGCAGGATCACCAAAAACTTTTCAGGGACTAAGGGTTGAACTGGCACTAAATTCTAAGATGATTGATCATTTATCATGGCCATGTCATTCTCATCTTCAAATGATGGGAATCTTTCAGTTGGGTCCAAAGGCTTCTAAGGTAGCAGTACCTTTTCTCAGTTTTCGTAAAACACTTGGAACTGACTGCAAAGTGAGAAAATTGTGGAGGGGTGTCCAAGCCCATAAGTGGATCCGTGAACGATCATGCCCAAAATCGACTTCACAATTATAGATCCAATAGATCCAGATCCAATGTCGAACGACAATCCCCTTTGGATGCAGTAATTTAAAATGGCACTTTCTTTAAAAACATTACCAATCTTCATTTTCAGTAACAGTTTTGCAGAAATGATAAAGTACCAATGTTTCAAAATGGGATTCATAAGTGTTGCAGAAAAACTAACATACCCGTTCTCTCTCATTTCCCAATCATCAGTTTTGTTCGTTAAATACTTGTCCGTTAAATACTGGTAAACGTTAAATACTGGTAAATTTCATTCATCTGGTTTCTTATTGAGACAAAATTGAAATATTGGTAAACAGGAACATTATCTATCATATATAATTCATTGATCCGTGCAGGAGTGAAAGTGATCCATCTCCCTCGCACATAAACAACTCCTTGGTTGATTCCATGCAAATTTGCATAAAACTCTTTTACCACTAGAAGCACCACGGCGGCAGTAGTGTAGCACAACACTTCCCATCTTCGTCGCACTATCGTTTCGTCAATATCCGTCATGGGATTATTCAATCTACGATTCACGAATCCTCGTTCTTTGATTAATCTTTCTTTCGTCAGCAACTTGTTGAAGATTCGTTGCGCTTCCGCACAAATAAACTTTTGCCGATTGAAAAATTACATTCTGGGATTAGCAGAGGAATTGGATGCCATAAGAATGAAATTGGTAGAGTTTCACTTCATTTTTGGAGGGAAAATATGAATTAGAATTCGAATTTTTGAGTTTAAAAAGACTATTCCCGCCCAAAAACTGTCAAAAATTGCCACTCGAACACAAGAAACCGTCATCTCATTGGTCTCGCCGTCGGCGGCCTTGATGGCACCGTCGGTGTGCCTCTATATTAATTTTGTCTGAACTCTCGGGAAAAACCCACCGTCGGCGGCATTGATGGTACCGTCAGCGCCCAAGGCAAAATTTTCACAGTTTCACTCTGGTCCAAATGCATTCCAATTTCTCTTCATGGATCCAATTTTAAAGATGTTGCAAGGGTAAATAAAAGTATTAGAGCTTAATAATACCATAAACTAGCGATAATCTCAAATAAAAACTACTATAATTGCAAATAAAGTAAAGATAAATATCAGTTTTCTCCCATAAAGCAGTTGGTTTAACGTCGTCAGCCCGACCTATTCAGGTGTCATTCAGGTTGACTGATCATTAAAACCTCTTTAATATTTGGTTTTTTACCCTCATAATATGATTTTAATCTATGTCCATTTACTTTAAAACTAATTCCCATTTTCTGATCTTCAATTTCAATAGCTCCGTAAGTATAAACTTGAGTCACAGTAAATGGCCTTAACCAACGAGACTTCAACTTTTCAGGGAATAACTTCAGCCTAGTATTGTAAAGCAAAACTTCTAGTCCAGGTTTAAAGTTCTTTTGGTTAATTTTCTGATCATGCCATAAATTTAATTTTTCTTTATAAACTCTATCGTTATCATAAGATTCATTTCTTAATTCTTCCAATTTGTTTAATTGTAACAATCTCTTCTTACCAGCATCTTTCAAATTATAATTGAATTCTTTAATCGCCCAATATGCCTTATGCTCCAATTCTACTTGTAAGTGACAAGTCTTTCCAAAAATCAGTCTGTAAGGTGTCGTTCCAATAGGAGTTTTATAAGCAATCTTGTAAGCCCATAATGCTAATGCAGTATCCAATCTAGTGGACCAATCTATTCTACTAGGGTTTACAGTCTTTTCAAGTATTTGTTTAATTTCTCTATTAGAAACTTCGGCTAACCCACTGGTTTGAGGGTGATAAGCAGAAGAGATTCGATGAATAATATTAAACTTTTCTACCAATCTCTGAATATATTTATTCCTAAAATGGGATCCTCCGTCAGTGATAATCATTCTAGGCATTCTGTATCTAGTGAAAATATTTTTCATTAAAAATCTTGAAACACTTTTAGCGACACAACGACTTGAAGCTTCTGCTTCAATCCACTTAGAGACGTAGACTACAATAATTAACATATATAAGTTCCCAAATGAAGAAATAAACGGTCCCATGAAATCTAATTCCCAAACATCAAAGATCTCAACTTCCAACATGAAATTTAGAGGCATTTCATTTCTTCTAGATATATTGCCTACTCGTTGAAATCGATCACAAGTTTTAATATATCTATAAACATCTCTAAATATAGTAGGCCAATAAAATCCAACTTGTAAAATTTTATAAGCAGTTTTATCAATCCCTAAATATCCTCCAAATTCAGAATCATGACATTTCTGAACGATCAGCTCAGTTTCCTCATAAGGTACACATCTCCTCATAATAAGATCCTTACATTGTTTATATAAATAAGGCTCATCCCAAAAATATGCTTTCGCATCATTAATGGATTTTCTTTGTTGTTGCAATGTCAGCATAGGTTGCAAAATATCACTTACAATATAACTAACAATATCAGCATACCATTAATATTATAAAGTTGTTAATCAGGAAAACTGTCTGTAATCTCATTGTCGGTGTTAGATAATTCATGGTTTTCTAATCTTGATAAATGATCAGCAATTGGATTATCAGTTCCCTTTCCTTCAATAACCATAAGATCAAATTCTTGCATTAATAGTATCCATCTAATCAACCTCTGTTTAACATCCTTCTTTTGCATCAGATATTTAATAGCAAAGTGATCCGTATGTACAACACATTTAGCTCTAATTAAATAAGATCTAAATTTATCCAAAGCATACACAATGGCGAGTAACTCTTTTTCAGTAACAGTATAATTAATTTGGGCATCATTAAGAGTTTTAGTAGCGTATTCTACAACTTTAAAAATCTTTTCGTACCTTTGTCCAAGAACAGCTTCAATAGCATAATCACTAGCATCACACATCAATTTAAATGGTTTCTCCCAGTTAGGTGAAACTATAACAGGGGATGTGATTAATTTTTTCTTTAATAACTCAAAGACATTTAAACAGCTTTCAGTAAATTCAAATTTCTTTTCCTTTTCTAAAAGTTGGCATAGAGGTTTAGTAACTTTTGAGAAATCTTTAATAAACGCCTGTAAAAATCGACATGTCTAAGAAAACTCCTAACTTCACTTACATTAGTATGAGGTGTTAGTTTAGATATAACTTGAATTCTTGCAGGGTCTGCTTCCATACCATCTTCTGAAATTTTATGCCCTAACACAATTCCTCCTGCAACCATAAATTGACATTTCTCCCAATTTAGAACTAAATTAGTCCTTTCGCATAACTCCAAAACTTTTTCAAGGTAAATTAAGCATGCGTCAAATGATGTTCCAAATACACAGAAATCATCCATAAATACTTCTAATCCATCATCAATTAACTTACTAAATATGGACACCATACATCTCTGGAATGTTGCAGGTGCATTTTATAATCCAAAAGGCATTCTTCGAAGAGCAAAAGTTCCAAAAGAACTAGTAAATGTTGTCTTTTCTTGATCCTCAAGAGCAATAGGAATTTGATGGTAACCGCTATATCCATCTAAAAAGCAAAAATATTTGGGCCCAGCAAGTCTATCCACTATTTGATCTAAAAAGGGTAAAGGGAAGTGATCTTTTTTGGTGACAGTGTTTAATTTTCTATAATCAATACAAATATGCCACCCAGTAACTTTTCTGATAGGTATTAATTCATTAAATTCATTTATTTCAACTATCACTCCTCCTTTCTTAGAAACACAATGAATTGGACTTACCCAAGAACTGCATGAAATAGGTTATATAATTCCAGAATCTAATCATTTAAAGATTTCCTTTTTAATAACTTCTTTCATTTCTTCTTTACTACTTTCATTATCAGATTTAATCTCCTTTGTGGATCAACTCTTGGTTTATATTGTTCATCTAATATAATTCTGTGCATACAGATCGAAGGACTGATTCCTTTAATATCAGCTAAGGTCCATTCAAAAGCTTTTTATATCTTTTCAATGTATCTAACACTCTTTTCTCTTGCAGATCATTTAATTCTGAAGATATAATAACAGGTAATGTAGATGAGTCTCCCAAAAACACATACTTCAAGTAGATAAATAATGTTTTTAACTCAAGTTCTGATAGTTGTATAATTGAAGGAAATAGATTCTTATCAGCACTTTCTGTGATATCCAACATCTCAAATCTTTCTTGAACATAATCTAATTCTTCATTTTGTAATTTATCCAGAATAATTTCATCATTCTCTTCAATTTGTTCTTCAAAATGCTCTTTTTTTCAAAATGCTTTTTATCTTCAAAATGTTCTTTTAAAATGTTCATTCAGTAGATGTTCAATAATTTCCATCTGAAAACATTCATTATCTCTTTCGACAACAGGGTATTTCATAAATTTTGTAATGTTAAAAGTCACTTCTTGATCATTAACTCTCATAGTTAATTCTCCTTTTTGAACATCTATCATAGCTTTTCCAGTAGCTAAAAATGGTCTCCCTAAAATGATAGGTATTTCTTTATGTTCCTCATATCTAAAACAATGAAATCTACAGGAAAGATAAATTTATCAACTTTTACTAACACATCTTATATAACTTCTTTAGGATAAGTAACTGAATGATCCCCTAAATGTAGAGTTACACAAGTAGGTGAGACTTCTCCTAATCCTAATCTTTTGAAAATTGATAGAGGCATAAGATTAATGCTGGCTCCCAAATCACGTAAAGCTCTTTCATAAAATTTTTCACCAATAGCACATGGTATAGTGAAACTACTTGGATCTTTTAATTTTTTAGGAAGCTTTTTCTGAATAATTGCACTACACTCTTCACTAAGTGCAACAGTTTCGTTATCTGTGAACTTCCTTTTCTTGTTCAGAATATCTTTCATAAATTTCAAGGGAATGTTTACCGTTAACTTCTTAAGAATTTATAAAAATTTGGAAAATTTTTTTATTCTTTTTGTGTTGCTTTAATCTTTGAGGAAACGGTGGTGGAGGTTTCTCCACAGTAATATTCATTGGTGTAAATGAATACTCTAAATCTGGGTAGTCATGATCCTTTTTGGTATCCACTTTCTCTTTTTCAGTTTCTATTTCTTTTTGCACTCTTATCTTCAAATCTTTTCCACTTTATAATTGAATCGCCTTGATTTGTTCTTTTCCTTGATCTTTAGGAGTTGGTTCCACAATACTCGCTCGGAAAAGTTCCTAATGTTCGGTTATTAAGAGCGCAGCGATATGCCCTAATTGGTTTTCAATATTCATAATAGCAGTTCCTTGATGTTGTCATTGATTTCCTTGAATCTGTAATTTATTTCCTTGAATCTATAATTGATTTCCTTCATTCTGTACCTGTTGACCCATGTTTAATATCAGCTCTTCCATAGACAACTTCTTCTCCTTAATTTGAGTATTACTGTTAAATTTTAGAGGATGAGAAGGTCTATAGTTAACATTTTCTTGGTTGGATGAAGTTCCTAATGGGTTCACTGAGTTGTTTGCCCATTGTTAATTTGTAGAAGAATTGTTATTCAAATTAAAATTTGGATGATTCTTCCAACCTGGGTTATAATAGTTCAAATATGGGTTGTTGGGTCTATTAATAGCATTTAAGGTTTCATATGAAGGTTGAACATCCACAAATTGCCCA
>NW_018220441.1:85329-86524 GCF_001263595.1 Phalaenopsis equestris
AATGATGTTATGTCATTTCTTAGTTTACCAGTCTTTGATGGAGGGAAATATTTGGATAGAAATTTCTGTGACAGTTCTCCCCAAGTTCTAATAGATTCTGGTGCTAACGTGTTTAACCACATCTTAGCCTTATCCCTCAGTGAAAAAAGAAAAAGTCTAAGTCTAACAGCATTGTTTGAGACTCTGTCATATTTAAAAGTAGCACATAGTTCTAAAAAACTAGCAAGGTGTAAGTTAGGATCTTCATTCGGTGTACCTCCAAATTGATTGTTTTGTACCATTTGGATAATAACAGGTTTAAGCTCAAAATGAATTAGCAGCTACATCAGGATTTTGGAAAGATAAGTGAATCTCATATGCTGTTGGATTTGTATAATCTCTTAGGGGTCTAGGTTGGTGTTCATTCTCTATTCCTTGATTGTTCAGGTTATTTTCCATTGTATCAGAATTTCTAGGTTCTCTTCTTGATTTTCTAATCCTTCAAACAATGCGTTCTAATTCCTAATTGTGTGGTATAAGATTTTCAGGTCCAAATTTACGCATACAATTTGAAATCAGTACTCAGTAATATAATTAACTAAATATAAAAATAAAAATAAGTTGCAATTTAAGTAAAAATTTTCTAATAATCCTAATTTGTCCGTTACTCTGATCGTATTTTTACTCACTCACTCCCCGACAACTGCGCCAAAAACTTGACCGTCTTTCTGTAAATCGACAAATACAAGAATTTGATGGCGCTATTAGAAGATTTAATTTCCATCAATGGCGTCCAAATACTTGATCGTGACTTTATAGAAGTGTCTAATTTGATTAAGATGTATAAATATAATATTCAATAATGTTAAAGTCGAATTTGTCCACGCAAGTATACATATCGCTCAAGTAATATAGGGCTCTAATGGAGTCCGAGATATCGATCCCACAAGTAGTCTAGAATTACGGACTAAGACCTTAGAAAAGCAATACTTTAATCACAACAACGACGTTCAATTTACTTATCTGTCACTAATAGGCAATAAAATAAATAGATAATTTTAATAACTAATAAATAACTAATGATATAAAGTAGGGTTTAATTGTGATATTCAATATATAAGAAATATCCTTCTCCATGTCAAGAAATTATAGTGAATGGATAAAATGAATTAGTTCAATTTATATTGTGCCAAATAGGAGCATACCTATTCTTTAC
>NW_018220441.1:86658-87106 GCF_001263595.1 Phalaenopsis equestris
AATTGGGGATTTTAGTCTGTCACTCTAAAATCTCCAATTCTACGCCCGAGAATAATATTTCCCTATTTATTTGCACCCAACTTCTAAGGGCTTTGACCTCCTTGAATCTTGGATGTAATCTTCGCTTTAGTTATAAAACTCAACATATTTTAACAAATCAATTGACCAGATTGAAAGTACATTAAGATGGAAGTGAAAAGGTCATCATAATTTCCTAAATATTTTCATGGCTTTGCCAATTCAAATCACCATTTCACAAATCTCGAGACAAGGAGAAAGACAGAAAAAACTACTCAGAACTCATGAGAAAAACACAAAAAAACTCGAAATTCATAAATAAAATTAAAGTCATAAAAACTACAATAAGTAAATAACTTATCTCTAAATTCTCCCCAAGAACACTCCTTGAAGTTCCTCTGAATCTCTTCCTTTCTTTTTTACAGCACAC
>NW_018220441.1:87242-87807 GCF_001263595.1 Phalaenopsis equestris
GAACCTTTCTAACCTCCAGGAACTTTAGACTCTCTCCCCACCCCACTTAATTTTCAGCCAAAATCTTCTTTTAAAGTTGTGGATGAGCTTTCCAAAGAGTTGCCTAAGCATCCCTTCAAAATTTGGCCTTATCCAAAGCTTGAGTAGGCCAAACTGTCGATCTCGCCATCGATGGCCTTGAGGGTGCCGTCGGCGGGCTTCTAAAGATTTTTTCCTGTAGTCTCAGGAAAAACTCACCGTCGGCGGCGTCGAGGGCGTTGTCGGCGGCCGGTTCCCTAGTTCAATTCTTCACATTTTGATCCTTTTGGCTCCAAATTCACTCCTTTTTGCTTATTTTTGCTCCAATGACCCTATTTCATCATTCCTGCAAAAAAACATCAAAAATACATTTCCTTAAAGTGTAGTATCATTAAAAATACTATAAAATAGTTATGAAAATCTCAACATATTTTCCTTTGGTCAAAATCCCCCAAACTTAACTATTAGGTGCCTTAACCTCACGTAATGGTACTGCCTCTGCCCATTTAGAGAAGTAATTTGTAGCGGCAAGTATAAACCTGTGTCC
>NW_018220441.1:88236-94107 GCF_001263595.1 Phalaenopsis equestris
CTTCGTTGATTTCTGCAACTGTATTTATCGTTTCTTCTTTTCCAAGCTTGTGTAGAGTTTTGAAGTTGTTTCTAGACAAGGCTCGTCTTCCTTGTATTGTGACTTCAGTGGAATCCTCCGGGGGACATGCCATTTCCTTAGAGAGTTTTGCTAGAGCATCAGTATGGGCATTATCTTCCAGAGGAATTCGGTAGAAAGTCAGCTCAGGAATCTACTCCAGGAGCTTCCATGTGTACTGATGGTACTCTACTAATCTTGGTTTCAGAATTCTGTATTGTCCGACGACCTGCTAGATGACAAGTTGAGAGTCACCATAAATGACAATGTTTGTTATATCCATTGAGATTGTCAAATCCAATCCGGTGATTAAAGCTTCATATTCTACTTCATTATTGGTGCACGACTCTGTCAGGTGGTATGAGAACCTAAACATACCCTTATCTGGCATAATAAAGATCAAATCGATCCCTGCTTTTCCTGGTATAATTGTGTCTAATCCTTTGTCTTTCCTTGCTGACGAAGCACCATTGAAGTACATTTCCCAGCGCTGCGCACTAGAAAATTTCATTTGTAGTATTTGCTCATCTGGTAACTCGTTGTTGAGAGAGGACCCAGCTGGCAGTGGGTGTGCAGCAAGAAAGTCTGCTAGTATCTTTCGCTTGATAGCACGGAGGGGAACAAAAGTTATATCAAATTGGAATAAGATCATTGACCATCTTGCTAAACGTCTGGAGAGTCTTGGTTGGGTGATCACATATTGCAATGGATTAACTTTCAAAATTAGGGTAATCTTATGAGAAAGCATGTAATGTCTAAGCTTTTGACAGTGAAAATTAACACCATACAATGCTTCTCAATAGGTGGATACCTTATTTAGACGACGACTCAAGTAGTAGAGTGCATTTTCTTTACCCTCATCATTGACTTAGGCTAAGAGGGCTCCGAGAGAGTCATCCAAAGCCGCGCTGTAGAGTATCAACGGTTTCCCTGGGATAAGGGCTGCCAAAATAAGAGGTGTCATTAAATATTGTTTAACGTCCTCAAAGGCCCGCTGGCATTTCTCTTCCCAAATAAATTTGATGTTCTTTTTAATTAATGCCGAAAAGGGCTGACACCTACCTGAGAGATTAGAAATAAAGCGTCTCAGATATGCCAACTTCCCCTGGAAGGAACGTAGCTGTTTAAAGTTTTTAGGAGGAGGCATTTCCAAGATAGCTTTAATCTTATCCATGTCGATCTCAATTCCTTGATGACGGACAACAAATCCTAAAAATTTCTCGGAGGTAACGCCAAAGGCGCACTTTAAGGGATTCATTTTAAGGTCATATCGTTGTAACCGTTCAAACACGATCCTCAAATCATACAAATGGTCTATTTTTTGTTTACTTTCGATAACCAGATCATCCACGTAGCATTCTACTTGGTTGTGAATGAGGTCGTCAAAAATTTTTGTCATTGCATGCTGGTATGTTGCTCCGGTGTTCCTTAGGCCGAACGACATAACTGTGTAGCAGAAAATTCCAATCCAATCGGTGAAAGCTGTAAGCGCTGCATCCTTGGGAGCCATCTTAATTTGGTTGAGCCATCCTATAAACGCTGCGTCCTCAGGAGCCATCTTGATTTGGTTATACCCCGACGATCCGTCCATGAAGGAGAAAATTTCATGTGTAACCATCATATCAACTATCATCTTTGGTATGGGTAGTGGAAACTCATCTTTCGGACATGCCTTGTTCAACTCTCTAAAGTCGACACAAACGCAAATCTGTCCATTTTTCTTCTTAACAGGTACAATGTTGGCTAACCACATAGGGTGTTGCTCCTTTTTTACAAAGTTGGCATCTATCAACTTTTTCACTTTGATGATGGCTTGTTGTTTAATTTCAAGGCGCATTCTCCCAGGAGTCTGTTTTACTGGGGTTATATTCTTGTCCACCCCAAGTTTATGGACTGCAACCTCTGCTAACAGTCTTGGCATTTCATCGTAGCTCCATGCGAAGCAATCTTTGAATTCTATTAATAGTTTGACCAATTCTACAGACTCTTTTTCATCAAGTAGAGAACTTATAAATGTAGGCCGGGGTCGTTCTTCAGCACCGAGGTTAATCTCTTTCAATTCATCGATAGTAGATTTAATTTCCTCCTCAAATTCTGGTGGAGCATCTTCTATTGATTGATCAGTAGAATTGATCAGTAGAGTCATCAGTAGAGTCATCCTCAACATCGAGGCAATCCTCTTCTGACTCACTAATAACGACCATGCAAAATTCAGAATCTTTGACTAGTCCAACTATACCAAATCCGAGACCTTCTTCTGAATTGGGAGTTCGACTTTTAGTATTCCATAGTTTTTTAAAAAGTTGAAATTTATCTTTTGGCATTTGTTTTGGCAAGTGTCCTTATTGAATTAACTTTTGAACACAAGGCGAGAAGTAACCAAAAGGCAATTCCATTAATTCATTAGAATCAACATCCAAATTTACATGTTTTTCAAGCTCAGTAGAGGTAGAAGCACGGTAAAATTTGATCAGCTTTGAACCAACACTACGAACTTCCTTAACCTCTAAACTCTCGACCTTTTGAGGGAGAATCAGAGTAAGGGTAATAATATTCACATAGTGGTTTATCCGATCATACATTATTTCATACTCATTCTTCTCTATATCTTCTCGGGATATCTCGTACTGAGGTTTCTTCTGCTTTGTCATTATTATTTCATCTTTAGAACTATCTTCATCACCAATGTTGATGGTTGACCTATTTCGTTCAACAATTAAATTGATCTTTCCTCGTCCACGTCCCCGGCCTCGACCTCCGGTGAGTGAACTAGAGTGAACTAGAAGAACCTCCACCAACTCGTTGTAAGGGAGTGGTAGAAGGTTTTTGACGTGGAGTTGAATGGCTTCCACTTTGTGATTCTTATGAATCTTCATTTTTATTTGTCAAAATCTCACACGAGAAGACAGTCTTCTTTAGAGGCGCGTAGTAGGCACTTAAAATGGTTGTAGGTCTCCCTTAAAATGGATACCAACTTCATGCACTTAAAATGGTTGTAGGGCTCCCCTGATGCAATTTTCTTGACCATCTTTGCAAATATTTGATGCACTGATGTAGAGATGATGAAACCATATTGTGCTCATGAATCCACGGACAACCAATAGAGCATTAAAAGAGGTCTCAGCGTCGATGTTATGAAATTTAGCGGTTGTCACGAGTTCTCCAACCTGCATAAGCAATCTAATTGATCTGAGGGCTTTTTCTCCCTTTTGATTGAATCCTCTTAACATCATCTTACTGTTCGTAAGCTCTTCGCTCGTAAGCTCTTAAGCTTCAAAATCCAAATAGGCAAATGTTCGTAGGCTCATCAAGTTAAGAGATGCTCCATGATCCACTAAAACTCTAGATAACACAAATCTACCAATGTTGACGGAGATGTAGAGTGGACGGTTGTGGTCGGCGGTACCAAGCAGCAAGTCTTCATCTGTGAAGGTTATCCCTGACTGTTCTCTCAACAAGCAAAATTCATCTGAGGATGTACTAGCCAACTGAGCTAAGCAAATTTCTGGATCAAGCAAAGCTGTAACCAGAGATTCTCTCATCTCTTTTGACAGGATATGCTTAGTCAAACAGACAACTTTCTAAGATGAGCTAGCACATTGTAGTCTACGTTGTAGAATCCTACAATTTTATCTTGATGATGTCGTTCTTCCACTGGTGGAGGTGGGGGTATCTCTTCTCGAGTCATTATATGTTTTCCTTTATCTATTTGAGCTATTCTTGGTGGTAACACTTTTCCGTTCCTTAAGTTAACTTCTATGATTTCTTCTCCTTGAGATATCATTATTGAATCTTTCAGTGTCTTTTCCTCTTTGTCAGAAAGATCTAAGTTAATGGCATGCGGTGTACCATGATGCTCGAGAACTGGCTCCTCATTATCGGTGCTATCGTAAGTGAATCGTAAGTGATATTATTGATGTCGTCTTCTTTAGACTTGACAACGAGTTCATCAGACTCGAGTATGATTTGAGGATTATTTTAGGATCGAAATCGAAGCTAGATCGAACATAAGCAGTTATATTTTCACTAGAAACAGCCAAAAAGTAGCTGAAATCACAATTATTATATTCATAAGACCCCAGAGGGACAAAAAAATAATCATACAAAGTCAAGGGTTCGAGGATTTTCTTCCTCAAATCTGAGACAACCAATCTACTAGAGGCAGCCCCCATCCTACCCCCCGTGCTATTAATCTTTGCAGTGATGCCTTTCTTCTTTTTGTTCTTTGTTCTTGATGATGACTGATCTCCTGATGAAACCTTCATTTCGGGCTCGGTATGTTGCAGACTCTGAATGGAGGCTTGTTTTGATGCAGATTGTATCTTGTTCAATATTTTCTTGGACAATCTGCTCCAAACCTCATTCCATCCTTCTTCAGTGTTCATTGAAGCTTGTTTTGATGAATCATGTATGTGATTAAGGACCCCCTTGAGCTCATCCCAGGTTGTACTCAATCCATCTATTCCGGTATACAGATCAATTAGGGAGATTGACTCGGCCGAAATCATGTTTATGGAACCTTTTTCAGGTTCTTTTAAATATTCTTTTGAGATTGTAATGTTCTCTTCCTTGATGTTCTTCTCAAGCCAGTCCTTAAAGATGAAACACTTGTCTATAGTGTGCCCAAGCAACTGGTGGTATGGGCAATAATTTGGTTCATTCTTCTTATCCACCTCTTTGGGTTTCTTTGGATCAGGTAGTTTGAATTCTGGTTTCTTCATCAGACTCTTGAATATTTTAGGTATGGCTTCATCCTTGAAAGAATACACAACTTTCTGTCGCTCTAACAGGGATATTCTTTTACCCACTGTTTGAGGTGGTCCCTCCGGAGGCGGTCATTGGTTGAATTGACTGCTCTGTCTCTGAGAGTACTGTGATGAAGACTGGCGATGTTCTTCTACATATATCTTTATCGGCTACTTTCCTTTGTCGACATTCACGACTACACCTGGTTTCTTTTCGAACACTCTGGTCACTCTAGCCTTTTCATGTGGCTCCATGTTCTTCATTTCTTCTTGAAGACTGTTGGCTTTACTGAGTAGCTTCTCGAAGGGTTTGATGGTGAGCATGAATTCTATTGGCCCATGAATGCTTTTGAGTAGAATCTCAATCGCTTGATGTTCCTGTAGCTGAGGTTCACATTTCATGCTAAGGTTTCTCCACCTCAAAATATAGTCTACCAATGTTTCGCTGGGCTTTTGCTTCTCCATCACGAGCTCTCCAAAAGAGATGTGATGTTGCACCCTGACAAATCTTTTCACAAATAATTGTTCCAATTCAGAAAATGTCTTAACTGACCCGTTGGGAAAGTCAGTGTATCGGTTAAAAGCAATTCGTGACAAGTTGCTCACGAATTGCTAGCAGAGTAGAGCTTCATTATTCCTCGTGTTGCCACAACTGGCTCAAAAATGTGCTACGTATTGTCTGGGATTTTCAGTCCCATCGAATATCTTGAAGTTTGGGGCCACAAAACTCTTGGGGAAAGGTACGGCATCGAACTTCTCTAGGTAAGGTCTACGCTTTAAAATTGATGCACTGCCCTTAGATTGGGCTAGGGCGTCCCGTACTTGTTCAACCATTTGCTTGAATTCCATTTCTGGCATGGCACCTGATGGAGAATCTTTCTTTGGTTTTTCATATTTTTCTGCTGAAGTAGCCTCTCTTCTTTCATCCGTGATGTGTATGATTTCTGGCTGATTAATCACTTGAGAAGCCAGTCTTGGTGCTTGTGATTGCCCCAGAATGGTGGCCATGGCGGGGGGAGCTGCAGTCATTTCTTCTATTCTTTTCTCCAGTAGAACAACTTGCTCATCC
>NW_018220441.1:94126-96786 GCF_001263595.1 Phalaenopsis equestris
CTCATCTACGGCGTTCTCTTCAGTGTGAGGTTGAACCTCGCGCGTAGATGTCGTTGCTTTGGTTTCGATCACATGGACATTCATGAAATCCTCCTCAAGGTAATCATTGTAATCAAAATCATCATTGTCACTATCGACGGAAACTCCTTGTTCTCTAGCTAACTCAGAAATCTCAATCCTGAGTTTCTCAACTTTTTCATCAATTATCGATTCTAATGATTCCTTGATTGCCTTAAGATCTGAAGGACCTTGGTGGATATCCTCTACTTGTTCCTCCATCTCGCTGGCAATTATCACGACGATGTCAAATATTTCAGATCCTAGTTTTACTTCCTGTCCCGTAGACTCAGTGAACTGTATCGGTGCAGCGACCTTGGGTACCCATACCCTCTTCTTTTTCAACGATAATGTCTCACGACGGGGCGTCTTAGTAGAAACATCAGTATGTTGAGGGAAGGTATGTTCTCCGTGGTGTAGACCGGCTACAGTGTCAGGTAATCGCTTTTTTTTATCTCTGGGATTGCAGGAGTGACGGGTAAGATCCTCGGAACCAGTCTTGACTTAACCGGTCAACGGTCTGTGGTCCTGGTGGCAGTATGATCAATAGTAATCACTGCGGTATCAACTCTGGTATCAACTCTGTTCCCCAAATTCCCCAAATGAAACCAAACGAGAGTGCGAGTAGGCGGCACTCCATCTATCTTGTGGGACTATCTGGCGGACTTCATGCCCTTCAAAATTTCCCTGTTCATGCGAGGAGAAATTGCATCTCCCACTCGTTTAAGTAACTCGCTAACCGAACATCCTTCTTTGGTAGCAAGCCTTCTAAGAACCGCGCTAACTCAGGTGATAGGAGCGAACTTCTTTCTCTCCCCACTATGTCCATGAAGTGACGGGAAAGCACGGTAATGCGACAGCGATCCTCAGCGATCCTTCGGATACCCTCATATCCCTCGATATCTGTCAGAGGATGGAATCTACTTCCTCGCAGGAGTGGATAGATTTCCGATAGCATTTCTTCATCTTGAAGAGGCTCCTCCTCAATGGGTGTTTTCTTAGGAGCCTGAGCTTTGATGGCCCTCCAAACTCTTCTATTGTTGTTCCTCCTCTAAGTTCGGGTCAGTGGTACAGTCGTCAAGCTTGACCCGATTTCAAACACGGGTGGTTGGAAAGTTAATCACTTAGTCGAATCTTCAACAATCATCACTTCCTTCCCCTTAGCAGCAGCGGGGATAGCAGGTTTGGTTGATGTCGCGAAGGCAGCAGCCTTAGCCTTCTTGCAGGAAGGGAAGTCTTGAAGGTAGTTTAGATTGAATTCTGCAGATGACTCCTGCATTTCTGGAGCGGCGATCTTCATTACCACGAACGGGGCTTTCCTGAGGATGACCTCTAGGTCTTCAAATCCGACTACGAACTTGATGGTAGGAGCGACGTTACGGGCGCTGCGGTCCATTGGCAGGTTACAAGAAAAGGTCAGCGTTGGGTAGGCCATTGGAGCGGGCTTTGAAACAAAAAGTTTTAGGATTAGCTATATGGCCAAAAACCTTGTGCTTTTTAGTGCAAGCACTGAAAGTAGAGGTTGATCTGTAGACCGGGCGGGTCTTAATTTACAGGTATTTAAAATCTTGTTTAAGAAAAATTTAATTAATGTAAGAAAATTTCAAAGTGCGCGCAGTACAATACGATTTGGTTTAATTTGTGGAATAACAAATCAAATTTGAAAGGAAGATGTGAAATATTTTAGGACCCAATGCGGGACCTATTCAGTAGAAGAAAATGCCCAGGTGGAACTAGTCCACCGACACACCTATTGGGAGTCCAACCCCACAGGAAAACTCAAAGAGTCCTTAATAGCCTTTTGAACCCCTCTGTTCAAAGATAGTTGAACAGCTAGTCCTGAAGTCCAAGGAGTTAGTTGTACTTTCCTAAGATAGAAATGGGTAAAGTATGCCAACAGAAGAAGGGTAATTTGGTCCAAGAGGTACATGAACACATTACTGATGTGTGAAAATAATATTTCTTGATTTATATGGAGTGAAAAGCATGTCCCTAGTGGAGTCGTTAGAAGCTGTCGGCGTTATTTTGGGGTTTGCGGGGAGTTACCCGTAAGAAGCTGTCAATCACCGGAATCAAAATCTTGTCACCCGCATCGGAAGGTCGTTGAAGTATGAAATCAAACTGATCCCAAATTTTTCATAGTTTAAAATGAAAGAGCATTGTACCTTAAATCATATATCTATCCCGATGGATAAACACAAGACTTGAGGATGAGGCTCGATCAAATAAATTAAGGAAAGTATGACGTCCGTTTGGTCTGCGAAACCATTGTATTTGCCGACAAGCTCCCTTATTTAATATAAAAGATTA
The DNA here is from genome assembly GCF_001263595.1 of Phalaenopsis equestris. Taxonomy (NCBI): domain Eukaryota; kingdom Viridiplantae; phylum Streptophyta; class Magnoliopsida; order Asparagales; family Orchidaceae; genus Phalaenopsis; species Phalaenopsis equestris. The sequence goes on from NW_018220441.1 coordinate 96,494, forward strand.
AATAGCGTTTATATTAAGTTGGGTTCGGACATGCTTCCTATAAGGGCAAGCCCCAATAGTTAATTACATCTTAAATGACCAAATTCACTTAAGAAGACTCTCGATAAAAATTAGGAAATATTATCTTCAAGGAGTTTCAAAGGGTAGAACTCTTCAATGAGATCGGACGTAGAGGTGCGAAAGGGGATTGGTTCAAATTTGGAACATTTTTTTGTAGAATCCAATGAAGGAAGAACTAGGGGATGTCATGGATCCAAAGGAGAACCCCGGTGACTTCCCAAGCTATCCTAATG